>NW_009206358.1:0-10718 GCF_000690835.1 Fulmarus glacialis | reverse complement strand
CCTGTGCCTGTGTCCACATCCCACTTGGCCACCCATGAAGAAGACAGAATTGCTCCTCACGCTCCTGCCCGCCCCCCGCAGTGGGCCTACCGCCACGCTCCCCTTGCTGCAGCTTTGCAAACGAGAAGCCATCACTGGGTTTGGTACCAGGGTTTGGTCAGGGATTACTCCAGCTGCAAACACATCTGGGGTGAAACATCACTCCTTCCACACCACAGCTTCGAATGGAGTTGCAGCAAAGACAAACCCAGAGACTTGGAAACCCAGGGGAGGGATGCTAGTGTGCTGGGAAGACAGAGTCCTACCACCGCGTTTTTAAGGGCTGTCCCAAACACAGTGGGGCCTTTCAGGACAAAAACAAGACAGAAAGTGTCCTGATGCATGGAGGATGGCCAAGACACCAGCGCTGCAGCATCCCAGGGTGCAGGATGAGCCCAGCGCCGCGGGAGGAGAAGGCTGTTCCCCATCCATCTCCTATGCCACTGTTTCTTCACCTAGCAGCTGCTGACCCCACCGCTGCGAGGGGACAGGTTGCTGGGCGTGATGCCATTCCACCGTGTGTGGGGCATCCCTGGGCAGCGTGACTGCGTTATTCAGCAGGTGAGACAAATCCCTCCAATTCAGAAATGGCTCTTTTCCCTTTGCAAAGGCAATGGCACACAAAGCCAGTGCAACGCGCCTGGTGGTACCAGCTGGCCAAGCCGGCCAGGGCTGGTCAGGACCCACCACCAGGCTCGATGCCCTTCTTTGCCTGCTGCATTGTCCCACCTCCAGGAGGGTCTGCAAGGGCTTGTTTGCTCTCGTGACTCTGGAGGATTTGGATTTACTAGCTACTATTTGCTAAGGAAATAGCAAGAGTCCTGTGACGCTCTGCGACCTGAACTGTGGTTTCCTTCCATTATTTTCTGGCGAGGTGCTGATAACACTTCATGTGTGCTGGCGAAGGACAGGCTCACGGAGGAGCACCCCTCTCCCGCAGTGATGACAGGGAAAAGGCAGGCGATGGGGATCCTGCAGTCCCTCCATGCAGTGTTACAGCACCCAGATTTTGAGCAGCTATTGCTACACGCCTCCCTAAGAACAGAAATCTCATATCCTTGCTGATTTTGATGTTCACATTAGCTGTTTTGCCTCTCCAGCTTCTCCTTTCCTAGGGAGCTCATCTGAAGATTTGCTCTATGTACTTTCTTTGCTACTTGTCAGGGACAAATTTCTTGGCTCATACCATATCTCTAAGCAGAACCCCAGATCCAAATGCCCCCAACTACAATTTAAATAAAACTTATTTCAAAATGCATAATGCCAAAAGGTCCCTCTGCCACTCTTAATCTCAGCAGAACTGCAGAGCACATGTGCTTGGAGATAGAGCTCACATTCACATTTCAGCTATGCTCTATTAAATGCTATTCCTGACAGGAATCCTTCAGCCGACCCTACAAATCCCTCTCGCTTTTACCAACACCAGGAACGCTGGGACATTTTGATTGTGCTGGTGTTGTTTTTCTCACTAACATGATGAAGATTGGATCTTGTCACTAGCAAGATGTCCTTGGCATCAGATGACTCAACAGCATAGAAAGCCAGTGAATAATTCAGCGCTGGTCTTGACCCTGTCCTGTGCCAGGGACAAAGCGCGGTTCCTGCTCTGACCCCCGCTGGGGACAGCGCAGCCAGTTTCAGCCCTCTGCACCGCCTGCCACGCCACATGCGCCCTCCACGTTGCATTCGTGTCTTACCTTCCTAATCTCCGGAGCTGGACAGATGTCTGAGATGTGAGGGGGCTCGCTGTGCAGCCTGCAGCTGGAGCTGCTCTCACTCCAGACACAGCGGTGACCCAGGTCCTCCCTCCCCAAGCACTGAGAACAGTCAGCACTCCCAGTCGCACAGTTGTACACTTCCACTAAACCACGAGACAACAGAAAATGTGAGCTCCTGGGCTTGAGACTTTCACAGCTTGGCTTAGCTTGAGGCAGTCAAACACCCCCCCCACTACCCCCACCCCCTGGCTATATTAATCTAAGTAACATCTGAAATCCAGTGGATGAGCAGAGCAGCTTGCACATATAGCAAGATGAGGCAGCGCTTGGCTGCCATCCTGAAGATTTCCCAGAAGGACTGGGTGCTTGTTCTCACTGCAATATAATTTAGCACTTTTTTTTCCTTTTTCTTCCCCTTAAAAAACAAACAACACCCAAACTCGGAACCTTTTGTCAATTTATGCTACATGTTTCCAACTCTCAGCATCCACATGGGAAGCTGCTTTGCAAAGCTGGCTCCATCCTGTTGGCAAAGCAATCACATTGCTTCCACACTCCGACAAAAATCGGATGGTTACAGTGCTTTGTACAGTGTTTACAGTTCCTTTCCTTCCCCCTGGTGACCACGGGCCCCTTTCATTGACTTCTCCCTTCAGATCTGCTCAGCTCAGCTTCCACATCATTTTCCTACACCGCTTTCACCTCTTCATTAGCTGGTGCCCTAGGTTACATTTCCTCTCCAGCCTAAAGACTTCTGCTGCTGGAGTGTGGGTATCCGCTGAGATAAACAGCCAGAAACACTCAGGAAACGTTGCTTTCACACCCTTTTCCCCAGAGGAGACTTTGCAGGAGAACATAAAACAAAGAAACAGTCACATTTTGCACTTCCATTCTCGGGAGGATCTCAAGGCGCTTCATAAGCAACTAGCGAATCCCTCAGCCTTCAACGGTCTGCCTATGCTCGTGCTAATGAAATGTCATCGGCACCAAGGAAGTCTCCCATTCTCTACAAAAAAATGAGCTTATTTCACCTCGTCTTGAGTCCATCCAGTGAGTTACACTGGTTGGTTTTCCAGCCAACAGCAAAGAGCTGGGATACCTTCCGTGGACTACCAAAACACAGTTTACAATAAAAGCTAATAAATATTGAAATAATAAACACTAATAACAGTAAAGATAAACACTAATAACACTAACATCCATTAAAGACAGTATAAAAGATGCACACATTTATAATTGGCCTGGCAGATCTCTGTCTCTGCTTGCAAGTCAGCCACTATAATTTTATTCGCACCAATCTGATCAAGGTGAGGAGCCAGAGCAGTCTAACGGTCCCACAGGATCTCCAAATATTCTGGCAAATTCAGATTGATGCCAACACAGCCTGTGTAAACAAGCTCTTTCTCTGCACAGGAGAGGAGGGGATTCTACCCTCTTTCTGCTGTCGTTCCTGCTCCCAGCACCACCCACACTGAGAACTAAGAGTCTTCTCTTGCACATCAGAATAGTCTTAGCTCAGATCTGCCCCCCCTCTCCTCGGGGTTACCTCTGCATCTCAAAAATACGGACACCCTCTTCTTTCTGCAAGGAAGTCATGTCTCATGCCTACGCATGCTGGTATTTCAAAGGTTATTTCACCAACGTGGAACGCTTTGCAAGATAAGCCTCCTTTATACGCTGGGATTTACTATGGGGAAACCTTTTTATCCGGGGTCAGTGGCTGGTGTTAATGTCTCTCTACCTATTACAGCTATCCTCCAAAGAAAATCTCACTTCAGGCATCTAGTTCTCATTTGCATCTAGGGTAAATCAGTTCCTTCTACTACAATTGCTGACACTACTGAGGGGGAAGAGAGCCCAAAGCTGCTGCCTCCAGCAAGAGCACACAGCTAGGTGCAGCACCGAGTCTCCGGCCAGAGCAGGGAGAGGCGGCTGTTGTGCAAACGCTGGCTCTGTTGGCCAGCTGGCTGGGCTTGTCCTATCTAAATGCTTTGTCTGAGTGCACTCTTAATCTGACTCTTTGCCGGCCTTCCTTAGTCTGCTGATGTAGCAAGGGCTTTTTTGGGAATCCAAGCATTCTTCCCAGAGACAGAGAGTGGGCCAGGGGTGAAATGTGTTTACACATTTTATTCTTTCTCAGCACAGGAGGAAAAAAAAAAAGACTCAATTTTTACAGTGTGCTGAACCTTGATGCCACGCTCCTGTAAGAGCTCACGGTGGAGCCCTCCACCATCCCTTATCTCCTCTGGGAGGAATTCCTCACCGACCCTGTGGACACCCCGTATCTCTGCTGTGACTGAGAGCACCAGCACACCCTGTCCCTCGCGCCGCTGGCAGGACAGACCTCAACCGCTGCCCGCGCTGAAGGACAGGGCTTGTCTTTCCCTGGGTGTAAAGGGGATGTCCGCAGGCATCCGTCTGGTTTCTGGGCACACATTCACATGGGTGCAACTCTGAGTAAATACGTTTTTTGCGTGTGCCGCAGAGAAAGAACTGAGCTGTGGCCGGCTGAGCCATGGTTTCTCTCCTGAACTCATAAACTATGCCAAGATTTTAGAGTCATTCAAGCTGACCAGATGAGAGCAGAATAAAAATATTTTCAACTCAGACCTGTCATCGTCTCTGGACTGTCGATAAATCTGTCTGGTCTGTCCTTCAGCTGAAGGTTCACTGGGAAGAGATGACTCTTTTCTGATGTGTGGAGCTGCACACAAAAAATAAATAAAAAAAAGCTTAGGAAATGTAGTAAAATATGAGGTTCCATACGCACACTACACGGATTAACATTCCTCGTGAGGCTCCTCTGACCACTGCTTCTCAGTACAGGGTCTCATCTTTAGCAGAAAGAAAGAGAGGGAAGGCTGTTTTCTATTTTAATTGTTTTGCTGAGGTCCCAACAAAGGGCACCGGGGCACAGCACATACCACAGTGAGAGCAGAGCCCTGGCTTGCTGCTATTTTTAGTAGAAATGGACAGGAAAACGAACAGGCTGGCCAGTCTGCACATTTTCAGTGCCGGGCTACAATACAGAGTTTTGCAGGTGACGTGGTGGGAAAGTGCTCCTCTCCAGCTTCTGCTCGCAAATGTTCCCATCGGTGGGAGCCCAAACATTTCCTCCATTTCAGAGGTGCAGTTTGCCCTCCAACAACCACACGCTGCTCTTCGGTGAGCATCTGAGCATTTTCTCAGGCCAATTCCTAGTTCAGAATAAAAGCTACAGAAATAGCAACACTGAAAGGTGGCCAAATTTTTTGCCTGAACTGAACTCTTCCGTTTAGAAAGGCAAACAAGCAGCTCCTCCCCAAACTCCAGTGGAGCAGAAGCTGGAGCCACTGCAGATACCCACGGAGCAGACAACGCAGTATCGGCGACTCATGAACGCCGTTCCAGCATCAGCACACGCAAAAAGCCTCTTGCTGGAGGGGCGAACCCGATTTGCACTTTTTTTCAGCTGGAAGCGGAGGGAGGGAGGAGGGGAGGCGGCGTCCCAGCCGCTGAGTAGGAGGTTGGGGGCAAGACCCTCCCTGCCCTCGGAGGCTGCAGGGGGAGCAGGAGCTGGCGGCCTCACTCCCCGACTCACCAGCACGTGTACGCACTCCACGGCAGAGGAGTTCACCCACCGGGCTTCAAACGTCCTGTCTGTCCCAAAATGGCACTCCAGAGCTGTCTCCTGGGAGAGGGAAGACAAGGGCAGAACAGCTGCAACAACCGTTTTGTGCAGTTCTCCGTCTCAGTCAACTGATATGGCAGGCACCACGTCTCACCCTGTTTCTGCTGTCAGTACCTGAACTGCGTTCAAGTCAAATAGGAGATCAGAACCCGATACTGTAAACGGGGCTGGGATCTGTGCCTAATTAATCCCGCTCTGTTACACACCTATACATAAAACTGCTGCAAGCTGAGCATTGCACATGGAGCCAAGCCCTGCCCCTTGCTCTCGCCCTGCGTGCTGCTGTAAGGTGTCATGACCAGGCGTGGGGCAGCCGCTCCTGGAGCCAGGGACATGCAGCACGTGCAGACCAGGAGACGTGCCTGACCCACAGCACGTGGGGACCAGGAGACGTGCCTGGCCAGGCTACGGTCTTGTAACCTCCGCCAGCAGGGTACCTGGGTTCCTCTGGACCGGGGGTGTTTAGAGCGCATGCTGCAGGGCAGACTGAGAGCCAATGTGATCCCAAGCAGCGTCGCCTAAACCAGACCAAACCAGTCTGTGATTCGGGCTCAAAGCCACCTTCCTTCTCCTCCCAATAACTGCACAGAGCAAATCTCTAATTCAAATGAGGACCCAGCCGGGAATACGTTCAAAGGCTGCTTTCCTGATAACACAAGGATGATATCCTGCCCTGAGTTACTGCTGTGCCCCCATCCTGCAGGAAAAAATCCTATTTCCAAGCAGGTTGATGCTCCACCACTACTGAGGTCTAACTACCCTTTGAAAACGGACAGATCTGATAAAAGACATGAAAGAAAGCACCAGACTCCTGGCAGGCAGCTGCTGGCTCAGCGAACACACACGCAGCCGCGAGGGGGAAACTGGAATCTCCTCCAGTGCATCGCTTGCGCCCAGGCAGCTTCTGCTCCGCAGGCTGGCCCGCGCCTCTCCCCCACTGCCCGGGCGGTCCCCCCGCAGCAGCGAAGGTGTCAGGGACACGCATCTCCGATGCTCCGAGCTTCACGAGCTTCTGCGGAGAGGAAAGGAGAAGGAATCCTGCCGGCACCCCGGGACAGTTTGTGGATGGTGGCCGGAGGAACTGCCAGAGGACTGCCAGAGCCTCTCCAGCCGCCCCAGCGGAGGCAGTGCCTCGGCCCCTTTCCTGCTGCCTGCATTTCCTATCGGGTTACATGCGGTATTGCTTCCTCTTCAGCCACCTCCAGCATCCACAGAGGAAGACGGATTTCTCACCCTTTTTTGCTGATTGCAGAGGGCACATCCTTGTTTGCAGAGGCCAGACCTGTGCAGGAAACGGCAGCCCCAGCCGGGCGGGCAGAGCTCAATTCTGCCCCCACACCGGAGGGCACGCGGTCCGGCGGAAGCAGTGCCTCCGCGGTCTGGCAGCCCCCCACCACCCCGGCGCAGCAAGCTGGGCAGCGCCACCAGCATTTCCAACCTTCTCCTTTCCCTGCAGAAAGAGGAGTTGCCTGGCATGCAGGTATCCTCCACAGGTGGAGTGATCCAGGCCCCACAGGCCCCGCTGAAGACTTGACCCAAAATGACACAGGGCAGCTTTCTACAAATACAAGAGCTTAGTCAAGTATTTTCCCAGTGCCCAGCCTCCCTGCCCCAAATTCCTCTGGTTCCTCCTGGTGTGTGACGCATCTCTGAAGGCACCATTTGACGTCCACTCCTGCTTTTCACCCTATTACAATTTGCATGCCAGAAAATTTCACAGAAAGGATTTTTTCACAAAAGAAAGAGCTCCGCAGTGACCACCAGAAGTTAAGTTAAAACGTATTTCCATGCTGTAATCCAAGTAGTGGCTTAGCCAGCACACGACTCTCTGCTCGCAGCTCTGGGCTTTGTCCTTCATTCCTAAGTGTGGGGCGGTGGGGCCGGGCTGGCACACAGCGCCAGGACAGCATGACACCGGCACGCTCTGTGGTGGAGCAAACACCCACAAGGAAACCGGGAATTTTATTTCCCCCAAACATTTTGTTCTAGTGACCGTTTTGCAAGGCGTATAAACCTCCTTTTTCCACCGAATGCAAAAAGCCTGTCACTAATTGCGGGAGTTCCCTGGAGAATGCCTGTGCACAAACAGCATCTCCCTTCAGCTTTGCCATGCAACGTCACTCGCCATCGGGGTGGTTGCTTTCCACCAATGTCTTTTGTCAATACAGTGGTTTCAGCTGGTAACACAATCACCCACTCCCAAGGCAGAAACCAGCTTGTATTTAAACTCCCTTCGGCTGACCTGGCCACCTTGCTGCACACCAGCCTAGGCTCATCTGAACCTTCCCGATCTCTCCAGGAACTCATTTACCTTAGAGAAAGTCGCGTTAGCTAGTGAGATAGTAATGTCCCGAGATACTCCCGTGGGCATCGGGTCCAATGAGGCAGGTACAATTCGCGGACAGTCGATTTTCTTCTGTTAGATACAAAACAAGACAAAAAAGAGAGATGTTAGCTGGGTGCATGCTGAGCATCCTCACTGATGAGGCAAGAGGACACATCAGGGCCCTTGGTAAGATTAATTTCACTATGTCTTTAAAGTCAGATCACACTGTAACCCCAGAAAGTGAAATACCAAAAATGGCACCATGATGCACAGAGCAGTAACGCCACGTGGAGCCATCCTCCCCCGCGTCACCAGCTTTAGCACTGCCTTAAGATCCACCCCTCTGCTAGTGGTCAGATAACCACGGCAGGGCGGCCAGGTTTCCGGGAGGGCTCGTCCGCAGCCGTGGTCCGGCAGCCATGGGCCAGCGAAGGGAGGAGCGCAGCCGGAATTCCCCCCTCACTCCTGCCCAGCTCCCGCACCAGCTCAGGGACATTGGCAGCTCCCAGCCCCTGGGCGGTGGGACTGCCAAGCCTGCACTTTCATCTTCCTGCACCAGAAAAAATATCCTCCCAGGTAAAAAGCAAATGCGTATGCACTCCTCAGCTGCCACTCTGGGCAGCTCCCTCATTACATACACTTAAATGTTAGAATATGGGTCCGGAGTGACACTAAAAGGAGGCACTGCAGCCTACAACGGCAAATCTGCCAGTGTGACCCCCCTTCTGCCAGCGGGAAACCGATGTCTCACACATCGCAATGCGCATTTCCACAAGCCCCTGCAGAGATTTTGCTTTCCAGCGGTCTCCCTCCTGCACAGTGTCATTTCAGAAGTGTGCGGGGGTTTGTGTGTGCACGTGTGTGCACACAGAGGAAAGGGTATAATGAGCTGTAGGGGCTTCAGCAAGGGGACTGCAGCAGTAGGACAGCTAAAATGAAAGGCCTAAATGAAGCTGAAAAATGATTTTAAAAGGTCATCTGTCCCCCTGCTTTTGTTCTCACTTTAAATTGATGGCTCAGATACTGGAGCTGACTCAGAATTCAAGTCTATGACAAGCCCATCCTGTTCTCTCATGAGATGTAAATCACACTGCAAAACTACAGCAAAAATGAAGCCAGATTCTCCATTGCCCCAGGGTATATCCAGATTAATGCCTTTGACAGTGGAGCCATTGGGGTAAAAGACAACAAAATATTTGGTGCATTATGCAGAATAATTTGCAGCAGGCAAGATTTCCTGCTCATTTGCACTAAGGGTTACCCCACTGTGACTCTGCTGATGACGGTGCTGCTGCTGCTCTGATGAGAGGTAGAGCCTGCCCTTCTAGCGCCGAGATGCCCAGCAGGACACACCCCTGGTGCTGGACACGCAGTGAGCATGACGTTTCTCTCCTGCCTTCCCCAGACCTAGCTAGGGGTCAGGGAACTACCTGGAAGTGCCTGTTTGACTGTGGAAAACACGTTTCATTTCTATCAGGACACTCATCTTAACCAAGCACAGTTGGTGCCACCTGAACAAGGAGATTAAATAGCAGAGATGCACATGATAAGAGAAATAAAACAACAAAGCAAAGCACTGGAGAGATATTTCAGTCCCAAGCCTCTTCTACTAGAATCAAAAGAGTTAAAATAAAACCAGCAGTGCTACAACTGAAAATTCATGCAAAAGCTCCTATGGCCTGGTGTGTCCTTGCATGTCACAGCAGCTGGCATAGCTTGCTAGATAAATACACTTTAGAGGACTGATTAACTTGTCATCTTGCAGCCCCTTCTCCTGCTGTTCATCAGTGGCTAGAAATAGAGCTTTCCAGCTGATTATATCATTCATGTCTGGATCAGGGCAAAGGGTCTGAATGTTTAAAATGCTGCGGACAAAGCCAGTATGATGCTGGCTTCGCAGAGGACCAGTTTTCAGGTGTTGCCACGCCAGCAATGGTTTGTTTACTGAAAGCTCTGACTGTAGGACGAGGCACCATGTTTCCAGGGCTACAGAGCACCTCGTCCTGCAGGCTGCTCACTGAAATCAGCGGGAAGAGCTAAGAAAGGCGTAGAGATAAAACAGGAATGTGCCCAAACCAGGTGCAGCATCCAACCGAACTGTACCTCTGGAGTAGGAGATCAGAGACAAGAAAGCGAGGATAGGCACAGTTACCCCTGCCAAAGGGTAACCCTGGCTCTCATCATCTGCTTGAAGCGATGGGAGCAGAGTGGGAAGACTGGGCGCAGCTCTCCCTAACACGTGGGCGAGGCTCCTTGAGACCCATGTCCACAACCCTAATTTCCTCCCTCCAGGCAGAAGAGCAGCTATTCCCTGTGACAATACGCGAGCACCCTGTGCCACACTGTCCCGCACGATCCCGGCGGCCAGGGAGGCAGATCCGACGCTGGGCTGCCGAGGTCCAGCCATCCCAGCACCTGCATGCCCCCTCTTCACACCGGCACTGGTGCTCAGGAGCAGAACAATGTCTCTGTTGGGTTTGATTTCAGTGGGGCCAGTTCCTCCAGCGTGTGGCTGCACAAGCGCGGGGTGCCGGCACAAGCACAGGGGCAGGAGCGAGCTCGGAGAGGGCAGGGACCAGGCGGCCGTGGTCCCTCCAGCCCCCGGCTCGGACTGCTCCCCATTTGCAGCGCTGCAGGCCGTGTCACCTCACTCTCACCCCGCTTTCCACTTGCTCCCGTGTCCCAGGACATCTTCCAGCCTCATGCCATGGAGATCCACCACACCTGACGGTTGGCACACCGGGTCCCATGGCGACTCCAGTGCCACGGGTTCCGGAGGCGTCACCGACCGACAGACACAGCCTCGGGTTTGGCTTTACAAGGGATTGTTTGAGTCTGGCCCCAGAAGGCTCTGTGCGAGAAGCCCTGTGCCCTCCCCACCAGCGGCAGCAGTTTTACCCCCACACCGTCAGTTTTACTGCTTGTCCCCGCTCCAGGAGCCCCGCGCAGGCTTCGCCTTGCGGGG
>NW_009206357.1:4194-5117 GCF_000690835.1 Fulmarus glacialis | reverse complement strand
GGGCCCCCCAGCCCCACTCGTGTGCTTGGGCTTGGGCAGACATGTGTTCCGTCCTCCTGTGGGCTGGGGCTCAGCGGGTGACACGCCACCTCCCTCCACGCAGGTCCCCAGTGAGCCATCAGCTGGGCCACCGGAGTGATGGCCCCGCCTGCACACCGGTAAGGCCCATCCCTGCCCTGCACCCAGCGAGAGGCATCCCCTGCCCTTTAGGCCTGCCCTAACGAGCCATCCCCAGATACAACGAGCCCTGCTGGCGCTCACTGTCCCACTGGAGACGCTGCAGGCGGTGAAGGGCCGCATGCTGCAAGCCCTGCACAAGGGGCTGAGCCGCCAGACGCACGCACAGGCCAATGTGCCGATGCTGCCCACCTACATCTGCTCCATGCCTGACGGCACCGGTAAGACAGCTCAGCCTGGGGATGGGCTGCTCTGCTACCTGCAGCCCCGCACACCTCACTGGATGTGGCCCTGGGGGTGCCGGGGAGGGGTGCACCAGTCTGTGGCCAGTTATGGGGTTCATAAGCTGCCCTTGCGCTGCCTCTGCCAGTCCTCAGTGCAGGGGCAGAGGCCAGGAGCCGGCTCCCTTGGCCCCTGCGGTGGTCTCAGGCTCTCAGGAGCCTCCCCTATGGGTGAGTGACTGTTCCTGAGACAGGGTGAGGAGCAGATTTGGGGGATCTGCCACAGGGCAGGCCTCTGCCTGACACCACCTCTGCTCCCCTGTAGAGAAGGGCGACTTGCTGGTGGTGGAGCTGTGCCAGAGCCATGTCCGGACCCTGTGGGTAACCTTCCTGGGTGATGGGAACCAGAGCCCCCAAGTGATGGACAAGATCTTCGACATGCCAGGGGACATCATGCACGGCAAGGGGGAAGCGGTACGAAGAGGCCATGGCAGAGGGTGGCTGGGGCTCGGGTGCCAAGCACCA
>NW_009206357.1:3493-3996 GCF_000690835.1 Fulmarus glacialis | reverse complement strand
CGCCTCCCCTGGAGCTTCGTCTTCCCCTTCAGCTGCAGGCAGACGCAGCTGGACAAGGTGAGCGGGACAACCCTGCCCTGTGGCTGCAGCTGCCTCCTCCCTGGCACGTCATCAGTGGGGAGCGCATCCGGCCTGGTGGCAGAGGCCAACGGCTCGGCCACGTGCTTTCCACAGGCCGAACTCATCTCCTGGTCCAAGGGCTTCAGCTGCAGTGACGTGGAGGGGAAGGACGTCGTGCATTTGCTGCAGTCAGCCATCAACAAGCAGGTTTTTGGTGGGGGGGCCTGGTGGGGGGCTGCCCCCATGGAGGGGCTAATGATGCTCTTGCTTTGCCCCTGGCCAGCTCCATCATGTGGAAGTCGTTGCCCTGATGAACGACACTGTGGGCACTATGATGAGCTGCAGCACGGGGGGGAATCCCTGTGAGGTCGCCTTGGTCGTGGGTGAGCAGTGGGCACCCCACATGCCAGGGTGGTGGGTGCTGAGGGGGCTGCACTGGTGCT
>NW_009206357.1:2817-3441 GCF_000690835.1 Fulmarus glacialis | reverse complement strand
CACAGCAAGTGGAGATGGTGGAGGAGACCAGTGGGCGGATGTGTGTCAACACCGAGTGGGGCTGCTTCGGGGACGATGGCACCCTGAGCGACGTCCTGACCCCCTATGACCAGCACGTGGACCAGGAATCCTCCAACCCTGGGGAGAAGAGGTGCTCCCACCTCTCAGCGAGGACAGGGTCCTTGGGGCTCCCTGTCCATCCCTGAGCATGTCAGGCTCCACCAACAGGAGCTCGTGGCCCCCTGCGATGCTCCTGGGTGCTCTGAAAGGGCTGAGGGGTGCCGGGGGGGGATGACTGACCCCTGCTTGGGCTGCATGCAGGTTTGAGAAGCTGGTGGGCAGCCTGTACCTGGGGGAGATCGTCCGGCATGCACTGATCACCCTGGCTGCAGAGAAAGCGCTCTTCATTGGGAGCAGTGTTGACATCCTGAGGACCAAGGATGTGCTCAAGACCCAGCAGGTCCTGGAGATCATCGAGTGAGTGTCTGGGGACTGCTGTGGGTGGGAGGAAGCGGGGTGTGAAGGGTGGGTGCTGCTGTGGCCCCTTAAGCCAGCGCTGTGCTCTCCCTTGCAGCAACGAGGAAGGCATGGCCAAGGCGAGGAATGTTCTGGAGGCTCTGAGGC
>NW_009206357.1:836-2400 GCF_000690835.1 Fulmarus glacialis | reverse complement strand
GCGGCTCAGCCACGCCGACCTGGAGCGTGTCCAGGCGCTGATGAGGCAGGAGATGGATCTGGGGCTGGGCCGGGAGACCAACGCCAATGCCTCCGTCCGCATGCTGCCCACCTATGTCCGTGGCACGCCCGATGGCACCGGTGAGTGCTGGGAGCCTGGGGAAGAGGGTGCCAGGGAGGCCGTGGCCCCGCTGATGCCCCGTGCTGGCTCCCCGCAGAACGAGGTGAATTCCTGGCATTGGACCTTGGGGGGACTAATTTCCGGGTGCTGGTGGTGCGTGTGGCGCAGGACGGAATCCGCATGGCCAGTGAGATCTACGTCATCCCGACCACCGTCACGCAGGGCACCGGGAACGCGGTGAGGCTGAGGACTCGTGGCTGAGGGATGGGGCGAGGGGTGGGAATTGCCTCCCCCCTTGCTCCCTACGGGCCCAGGAGGGGCTGGGACACCCCCACGGCATTGCCCCAGCTTGGCCCCTGAGTTCGCTCTCCGCAGCTCTTCGACCACATCATCGAGTGCATCATGGACTTCCAGCTGAAGCAGGACCTGATGGAGCAGGTCCTGCCGCTCGGCTTCACCTTCTCCTTCCCCTGCCAGCAGCTGGGGCTGGATAAGGTGAGGGGGCAGTTCTGGGCCCAGGGAGATGGGGAGGGCCCCTGGGTACGAGGCAGCTGCCCGGCCCCTGCCTCTGCCTCTCTTGTAGGCAGTGCTGCTGAGCTGGACCAAAGGCTTCAGCGCCTCGGGCTGCGTGGGGCAGGACGTGGTCCAGCTGCTGCGGGAGGCTGCCCAGCGCAAAGAGGTAGGGAAGGGCTGGGGATCCGTCCCCTGTCCTCGGGGTGCCACCCTGCACCCAGGCGGTGCCAGCCCCAGGAGCCAGCTGGGTGCCACTAAGCCGCATGTGTCCCTGTCTCTGGTTTGGCAGCACTTAGGGCTGAAGGTGGTGGCTGTGGTCAACGACACGGTGGGAACCATGATGTCCTGTGGCTATGATGACCCCAAATGTGAAATCGGCCTCATCGTGGGTGAGGAGCACCTCTGCACCCAAGGGGTCTCCCATCCCCTCACCACCAGCCCACCCGGCCTGGCCATGGTGTGCCAGGCAGATCTGCCAGGGCTGTGGTGGGGGTGACACCAGCGTGGGGCCCGCAGGGACAGGGACCAATGCCTGCTACATGGAGGAGATGCAGAACGTGGGCACTGTGGAGGGCGACCAGGGCCGCATGTGCATCAACATGGAGTGGGGGGCCTTCGGGGACAATGGCTGCCTGGATGACATCTTCACTGACTTTGACCGGCTGGTGGACGAGAAAACAATCAACCCCGGCAAGCAGAGGTCGTGGGGCCCGCAGGGACAGGGACCAATGCCTGCTACATGGAGGAGATGCAGAACGTGGGCACTGTGGAGGGCGACCAGGGCCGCATGTGCATCAACATGGAGTGGGGGGCCTTCGGGGACAATGGCTGCCTGGATGACATCTTCACTGACTTTGACCGGCTGGTGGACGAGAAAACAATCAACCCCGGCAAGCAGAGGTGGGCAAGGGCCCAGGGGCAGGGAGGGAGC
>NW_009206357.1:228-745 GCF_000690835.1 Fulmarus glacialis | reverse complement strand
GGCATGTACCTGGGTGAGATCGTGCGCCACATCCTACTGGCGCTGGTGGAGAAACAGCTCCTGTTCCGCGGCAAGCCCTGCCCCAAGCTCCAGACCAGGGACATCTTCCAGACCAAGTTCCTCTCCACCATCGAGATGTGAGTGCTAGGATCCGGTGGGTTCCCTTAGCCCAGGGTGGGGGCTGTGAAGCCAGAGCCCCAGGAGGGGGGCCATGCTATATTGATGGGGGTGCATGCAGGGTGATGCCACTTCCAGCCCGTGGGATGGGGACGGTGATGGGGACGGTGGTGCTAACGGTTCGATGGGCTGGCCCTGCAGCAGGTAGGGGCCATCCTGCAGGACCTGGAGCTCCAGGCCAGCTTTGAGGACAGTGTGCTGGTGCGGGAGGTGTGTCAGACCGTGTCTCTGCGGGCGGCCCAGCTCTGTGCCGCTGGCCTGGCCGCTGTGGTGGAGAAGATGCGGGAGAACCGGCACCTGGACCAGCTGGCCGTCACCGTGGGGGGGGATGGCACCTTGT
>NW_009206357.1:0-209 GCF_000690835.1 Fulmarus glacialis | reverse complement strand
GCTCTGTGCCGCTGGCGTGGCCGCTGTGGTGGAGAAGATGCGGGAGAACCGGCACCTGGACCAGCTGGCCGTCACCGTGGGGGTGGATGGCACCTTGTACAAGATGCACCCACAGTGAGTGGGGCCGGGGGTGGCAGGCACCCATCAGGGACCCATGCCCTATGGGCAGGAGTCCAGGGAAGCCATGGGGTACCTGGGGTGGGGGGCAC
>NW_009206356.1:0-293 GCF_000690835.1 Fulmarus glacialis | reverse complement strand
ATGGCTACTGCAAGGAGGGGCTGAGATGCATCCCTCCACCCCAACACCCACCTGCACCCCCAGCCCTGCTCTGCCCCATGGGGACTGGGCATTGCACCCTCCCACAATGGCTACTGCAAGGAGGGGCTGAGATGCATCCCTCCACCCCAACACCCACCTGCACCCCCAGCCCTGCTCTGCCCCATGGGGACTGGGCATTGCACCCTCCCACAATGCACCCCACCCTGGAGGGTCCCACACAGCCCCAGCGTCCGGGGAAGGGGACAGCAGTTAAGCAAAGGGGACAACTCCTG
>NW_009206355.1:20651-22250 GCF_000690835.1 Fulmarus glacialis | reverse complement strand
GGCACCTTTCCGCGGGGAGGCAGCCCCCTCGGCCGGCCGGAGCGCATGGCCGGGGGCAGGAACCCCTTCGGCCACCCCATATTAATCCACTGCTGTGTGTGAGTCAGAGCCCAAAGGCTCCCCAGGGCAGAACCGCCATTTCATAGCAACCTTTCTCGGTACGCTCTAAATTTGGCCAAGTCAAGCAGCTGCAATCCTACATTAGTCATTTGGCAGGCAGGTTGATCCTGCAATTTGTTGAGAACACATAGTAGGCTTTTAATGTAGTCCATTAAACAAACCTTGTTGCATGTGAGCAGTCCTCAGGTTCAGTGGGAATACTGCAACGATTGAGAGGTTTTGGTTTCAGGGGCCCCATCCTGGCAAGTATGTGGGGATTTTGCCATCGAATTCCACCAGTGTGGGGGGGGATGCTCCAGGATCAGGTCGACTCTGTAACAACGTGGAGGAAAAAACGCTCTTAGGTGTCATGTGTGGTTATCCCAGCATTCTTGTTCTGCTACAGAAAAGTTTTCTGCATGCAAAATCTGCGTTTTCACTTTGTAATGTTACAGTTACAGTCTTTGCAAGCGTCTGCTTGGATCCACAAATGGACCTGAAAGCGGGGGTAAAACTGAAATGACTCGAGTTGAAGGTGTCGCATGTTTGCAAAGGCTTAAAATACCTTTTTCTCCTAACTCCGCACAACACACATCCTCCCGGCTAATGCCGTGAATCCAGGGAACAAAAAGTCACTTCACACAGTCTGGCTCATTTGGATAATGAAATATCCAGAGGAATTAGGTCTGGGGAAATGCTCTGATTTGCAGTTGTTTGAAGGCAGGACAACTTAATAGTGTCATTGGTGAAGATAATCCAAGGAATTTCAGAGATAAACAGGGGCTGAAATGTCCCTGGTTTAATGGATAGCTGATGTTACACCTTGTTATTTTTTTAAAAAAGTCTGCACTTATAAAGACTGTCAACATCAATGGATATAGCAGACTTGAGCCTCCTCATATCCACCAGACAATCCTGTTCTTACCCAGCTATCACGTATTCTTTGATTTGCAGCTACTTTTCCGATATATGCTGCTACACGTCAGTGCTGACCTACCTCAATTTCGGTGCATGTGGCTATTGCTGTTCCCAGAGCACTGATAGCCAGCTGGAGGCTCTACCGTGGAGCAGAAGAAAAGGTCACTACTGAAATAGCTTTCCAACTACAGGCCCTGTCTGCAGGGGCAGATGCATCTTCTCACACACACCCCGCATCCCCCCCAAGTCAGGGGGCTCCAGGAGGAGCAGACAGGTCTACCTGTAGGGAGAAATGGAGAAAAGGCAGAGATACACCCCTGATAGGAGAGATGGGTCAAGAGAGAGGGAAATAAAAGTGCCCTGGAATAAGCCTTGCTCATCATAAGGGTCTGGAAAATGGTTTGGGTAATTTTTTTCCTCTGACCTGGAAATGCTTCTTTGAAAAGAGGACATACAAGCCATTTAGGAAAAGTGTATTTTAAGGAAGTGGTTAAAAGAAAAGAATACGAAGGCAGAGCCAGCCAGTCACTCCAGGCAAAGGAGACCATATTTATCAAAGTTGTTTTAATAGCAGAAAAAAAC
>NW_009206355.1:0-20636 GCF_000690835.1 Fulmarus glacialis | reverse complement strand
TGCTGAAGACGGCAAAAATATTAATTGAACAACTTACTTGACAAAAAAGTCTGGCTATTATTTAGTCAGCTGTAGTTACAGCCTAATTTATGTCCGTTTCCACCCTCATTGTTATGAGAGTATCCCTCAGGAGCTAACAGTGTGAGATAGTACAAAAATGCTTTTATTTTATTTTATTTTATTGCCTACACCCAAATGCTTGGTAATTGTACTAGGTTTTCTCCACATGACAAGAAGAGGACATGCTGAGTGAGAATTTTAATAGCAAAAATTATTTAGAAACAAAAAATCTTGTTTCCCTCAACTCCCAACCTCCTGGACACCAGAAAATAACTAAGTAGAAAAATGTCATCCAGAAAGAAGTATTCGTGACCCAGCCGGTGCATTAACTGGCTTTAACGAGATGACAAAGTACCCAGAATCCAGCTGTCTATAGCGAATCTTTCAGGTCATCAAGGTGGGGTTACTTCCAAGTCATCAAGCTAGACTAGTATCCATATGGCAGGCTCAGAGATCCCCATTGCAAAGCGTCCCTACAACCTCCTCTTTGCACGTACGCACAAGGCATGCACGTAGTTTTTAAAATGCCCGGAAAAGCAATCGCAGAATGAAATGAAAAATGCGGCAAAGCCAGCAGGCGTTTGGGGACACTGGAGTATTTCCTACCTTTATTCTTTTGTTTTTTCCTTCTGCTTTTATCCTCCCTCTCCTCCCGGCGGCAGCCCCTTCTGCGCTCGACCCTTAGCCGTGCTACCCCTCTGCCACAGCCCTCCTCCCATCCCCCGTACATCCCCGTACATCCCCGTACATCCCCATACATTCTTCGGCGGCTGGCAGTGCCAGCAAATACGCAGCTCCTGGCCGTGGCCTGCCCACCCAAAAGGAGAATTGAAATATTCCCTCCAGGGCTTCCCTTCAGCATCGCCATCAGGAAACTTGCTGCTCACAAAGGCACTGCTGGCCCCAGGAATCAAACACCGGCCCGAAGAGCAGGGGCTCTCGCTGTAGCCCAAACACAACTTATTGTAATCCCTTGCTGCCTCCTGTGCTTATACAGTACAGACCTTCTTGGGTTACAAGACACTTTGAAGATCTCACCTTCTCCCATTACTTGTCTTTTACATAAAATGTCCACAGATGTGAGTCTGTGAGTGTGTCGGAGGGCTGCGGTTAATAATTTATAAACCAATACTTCCTATTGGACATATTGTTTAACGTAGGGTGTATGGCACAGAGAGCGGGCTGCCTTGCTGCAGGAGCACCCTCTGCTGACTCCCGCACAGGGCGGCAGCCCTGAGGCGGGGTGATGGCCGCCGTGGGGGCTCTGCTTGGGGCCAGCCCCTGGCTGCAGGGACACTGCACCTCAGCTTCTCCGGGGTGGTGGTGACTGTTAAACCCCTCGCTCTGCAGCAAACAGCAAGGCTTAATGTCCCAGCAAAGCACAAATGAAGGGGACTCTAGTGGAAATACCTGAAATATCCTGATGCGTAATTCTGGGGAGCCCCATGCGACGTACTCCCAACTTGCAAAGTGTCGCTTTCAGAAAGCCCAGTGTTTTTTCTGCTGCTCCAGCAATCACACTGAAAAGGCTCCTCTTCAGCCAAAGCCACAAGGAAATGGTCTAGACAGCTACACCTGAAAACAGGCCGTTGCGTGTGATGGTGTTGCCCCGCACTCCTAATTGTCTGAGCGGTGCACAGGAGAGGATGTGGGCAGATATATTTGCCGTGTCAAAGATAACTCTCTGCAGGTGGGACTGATGGTCTGGACCAGCAGTCGCAGCCTGAGAAGAAGGGTCCTCCCTAGGAGTGTGCACTGGGTGGATCTTCTTCAACTCCCTTCCCATCCGTGACAGCTCTGGAGCTGGAAATGCCAGTAACAATGGTGAGAACAGTCGAACAGCATCTTCCTGCAGGGACGTGTGGACTAAATCATCATAAATAAACAATCTGGCATAGCTAGCAATGGCTGCTCAATAAAGAACCATTGTGTAGCTTGAGAGCGCTGGTGGCAAGTGCTTGTCCTTTCTACTCTTACCACATCTATCTCTATGAACAGTAAGTCTATTTACTATTTCACTTTTTTGAAATATTTTTAAATGTTTCTAAACACTTTTTGAGTATTTGCTAATTGGTGAGCTAATAGTTCTTCACATCATCAGGAATCCTTGAGAGATTTTAAAATTACAATTAATTTCAGATTCCCAAAATGCAGACAGCGGTATAAATGTTACAGAAAAACTTTCCAGGGCATTGTGCAATTTCAACTTGCTTTCAATTTTGCTTACGCCTTAGGTCATTTTTTTACCGGAAAAGTGATTACAAAACCAAAACGTTCATGGCTCTCTAGGCGTACTTTTACTGACCTGAGGAAGAGTTTGTCTGCTGAAAGTTTGTCTGCTTTTTCAGACTAGTGTAATAAAAGATATTGCCTCCCCTTACAAACCTTGCCTCATTGACTGATCAAAATCTTGCAAATGTTATTTCCAGCAGTGCTTTATTATTCAGATTAGAAGGACAGGTTTAAAGACCTACGGTAGAGGGATGCCCTCATTTAGCTAGAAACTAAACCGACATCCTCCTGCCTGAAACTTTTGGCTGCTTATCTCCAGTCTGTGGCACAGGAGCCCATTTTTGCACCAGTGGAAAACACGAATGGCTGTCGGAGGCTCTGCGCTGGACACCCTTCATGGCAGGATGGAGGTGGCCATCACATCCTTCCCCCCGCCCCAGCCGAGGCTTCAGTGTCCTCTCACTGTGCACCAAAGGTGCTGGCTGGCCTGTTCCTCTCTTGTCAGCCCCAGACTGCCCTTTCCCGCTTCCTCATGCCGGGGTTGCTGCTGATTGATGCATAGTGGGAGGCGTCACCGGGCAGCCTGGGCAAGCGGTGGGACACGTGGAAGCTGCTGTGTTGATACTCATGCAGAGGACTGTAATAGACTCCTTCACTCGCACAGCACGGGTCCTCACCTGAGCTAAGGGCTACCTGTCTTCACGGGCTGCTGCACCTCTAGGAATGCCTTCAGGGACTGCTGTTACCAAATTTCATTACGCTTTGCTGTCTTGGATTATCATATGACATAGAATTTGTCTTGCTGATCTGCTGTTAACAGGGCAGGAATACAGGCAGAGGTGATTTTGTGGTAAAAGCTGAATTCTTTCCCATTCACTCACCCAGGGGGAACCAACACCTTCACAGAGGGCAGACCTGAATCGTTGCAAGGACAGACAGTAAACCAAGACCAACCACTATCAGAAATACTGTGCGTGTTATACTGTCGTGGAGAGGCAAATTATTGAGCCCTGTTTCGGTGTATCAAGACATTTTATATTTTTAAAGGAGGTTGTAAAATACAGACAGCCTCCTTCTGCCAAAATGTACCTGGTAAGAGGTCTTGGGCGATATTTAATTGGAAAAATGTTTTGATTTAACTGGCTTTTGGATTTTACTTCCAATTCTGTTAGAGTTACTGCATCAATAACACACATACCATCTCTCTTCCACAGCTATGTAAGCATCTCAATTTCTTCTCAGTGACCTCCTTTTGTTGCTTCTCCTTTTCACATCTATATGTTTCTCTTCTGTTCAATAGGGGGAGAGGAGTTTCCTCCAGATAGTCATTCACGATGTGGACCGAAGCTTGGCTCTGCAAAGTACCAGCCTTAAGCTTGTGGCTGTAACGTCACAGGGTGGACCGTGTTCCTATGAAAAGGCCGAGCCTTTGGAGTTTTCATCAGACTCTCCATGTGACAACAACAGAGAAAAGATTGTCAGTAGCAGTCTTGGGCACCTTGAACATCACCCAGTTGCAGATGTCTGCACACAGTGACTTCCAGTCTATTCTTTTACTTGGCTGCTTTTAACACAGCCTTGGGCCACAGCAATCCTCGAGTGAAATCAGTGGGAGTTCTTTTCACTGGAAACCAGGTATTTCTTCCTGGGAAATGCCATGTTTTTCCACCACATATAGGGTTCACTTTTGTCTTCTAGGTGCCTCCTACCTCAGAGGCTCAAACTCTGTATTTTTACCAGTTTTTTGATCAGCAACAGTTTGCTGTTTCGTGTGTGCTTGATATTCATCCTCACTGTGGACTGTCAGTCATCAGGTATGGATAAAGGGCAGTTTTAACTACACGTCGTTTCACTAATGCTTGTTACAAAGCAGCATCTAACAAACTCCCTGGCTTGCTCAGCCCAGCATCCACAGAGAATAAAGCTCATGCTGTCCGACAGAGCAACCCCCTTGCAACAGCAGTAAGAGGATTTGTTCTGAAGGTCTTTTATTTAGGAAGAGGAGCAAACTGTTAAGAAGTGCCAAGATTTTTCTTTTTCGTATAAATCCCCTCACTTTTTATTTCTGGGGTCATGCACCGCTGAGGTATGTGGTAAGGAAATAGCATCTTGAACTTGCCTTATACTGAAAAATGAAACAGATCTTCAATATTCCATGGAGAAGAGGGTGTGCATCGTTTCTTGAGAATAAGCCCTTTGTGTCTCTATTATTTTTACAATGCACTTTAATGACCTGAAAGCATGTGTGTGCCTTCTTAAATCATCACATACAAAACTACATTTTGACTGTAAAATATATTAAGAATCTTATAGAGGAAGTTATGCCACGTGTGGGTTTTTTTCTCTGTTTTCAAAGATAAGATGAGTTTTGCCCGTATTACAAGGACAGCCTCCAAAAATGAAAAAAATAAGGTGGGAAGGGGAAGGTATTTTTTTTAAAGAAGAATAAATCCTAGCCCTAGACACCAGTGTTAGAAAAGTCACCCTTACCAGATGGCTAATACAGACAAGGGAAAATAGCCAACTTGATTTCAAATGTGAGAGTGATTTTTAAAATGAATGATAGAAACTACTTCAGATTCATTATTTTAAGCAGGGAAACTCATGTGTTTAGCTTATGGGTCTGGTTTGAATAAAAGTTTGTCTTTCTTGAATAGAAATCATATGTGATTCCAGGCAGTGGCCTGGACCATTTGCTAATACTAATTGTTGCTGGTTGAAAGTAGGGTAGAAGATTGTTAAAGTCTTCCCTGGCAGTAACTTGATCTGTGGAAATGTACTTTACAGGAACTGTGATGAGGTTTACAGCTGGCAGAAGCTTGTGATAGGATGGCCACATGATTTTACATCTCCCTTTTAATAACAGAATAAAAGCTCGCATGACACAGTTCTGGTAGGTAAAGGATGGCAGGGATTGTATAAGCTGAAACAGGGATATATATTTTTATAAACATTTCACATTTTGAAAGATATTCGATGATGTGGCTATTTTGAAATAATATTATCACAATACACTGAAGTAAAGCTGGCAAGTTAGAAAACCACCAACTGAGGCCAGATGGGCTGTTGAAGTTCTCACGTGAAGCATCAGTGGTGAAAAAAAAAAGTGTCAGATTATAATCATATCAGTCTGCCCTCACCCAGTCTCAACAGAAACCTGGTCAGTTGGTAAATACTTCATTTGCTGATAAGGAAAAGCTCTAACCTTAGTTAAATAGATAAAATGTGATTATTCTGCATAATTTACATGTTAGCACCGGTACTCTGGTAAATTCCAGAGTGAAACCTTATCTTCTGTTTCTGAAATGCCAGGGCTACACTATTTTCCACCTTCAGCCGCAGTGCAGCACTGCTATTCATATTCACATCCAAGCTGGCGGCATCTTACTGCTGCATGAAACACCTACAGCATGATTTAG
Source organism: Fulmarus glacialis (assembly GCF_000690835.1). Classification (NCBI taxonomy): domain Eukaryota; kingdom Metazoa; phylum Chordata; class Aves; order Procellariiformes; family Procellariidae; genus Fulmarus; species Fulmarus glacialis. Next base: position 14,925 of record NW_009206355.1, on the reverse strand, counting down.
CTGCACAAAAAGAAGTCTTGGTGCTCTTCAGAACGCCCTGACGTGTCTGAGACATCCCTGAAGGGCTGGCAGATGCGATGCATGACCCACCACACCCCACGTCCCTGCGTCTCTGTACATTGGCATCCCTCCAGAGTGGCAGCCAGCCGCCCGGGGGGACACCTGCAGCATCGCAAAGAGTGCCAGACACCACAGGTTGAAGCACCGAATGGAGTCCCCTATGTCTGTAGGATAAACCTGCTAAGCCACCTCGGGGTCAGGCTCTACAGGCACCCGTAACAGAGCGGTGGCTGTGGAGCAGAAAAAAGCTGTGGGTTTGATGCCCTCTTCCTCCCTGGAGGGATGCCATCGCTCCTTCCCCAGGGGGAGCGTGCCAGAGTTGTAAGAAAAGCTCAGCCCCGGTCGACGGGATGAGCGGCATTTGGTTGGTGTTCATACCGATGACACGTCGCCTGCAAGCTCATCCAGAAGAATTTCAGCCTGCAGTTCCAGTCAGAGCATTGCACACTTATTTTCATTGCACATCTAATCAGTATCAACGTGTTTTCTGAAGCTTTGTCATGCTCGGGTAGACAGAAAGTATTCTTTTCACTAATATTTGTATTGTTTCACATCTGGTTCATAATAATTCTCATGCTATTGTCAGTGGAATTGCTCTGCCGTTTCCTTTCATGATGTGCTTGATGGCTGCTCTGGAAAACAGTTTATTTACAGGTTCAAGAGGATGCATTGGGTGTATTTTCCATTTGGCAAACTACAAAAGTAACATTTACAGTTATAAACACCTGCATAGACAAACATATATGTTGTATAACTTTCTTCACAGAGAGGTATATAGCGTAAATAACCTGTAAACAGCTTTCCACAATGAATGCAGAAAAAACCCGAGACTCTTAGGGAAATAAAAAATAGAGAAGTGCAACTTTTTTCAAACCTGTTCACTTCCATTCCTTCCCAATCCCAGTCACGGTTACTTCACATTTGCTCCAGTGACTCTCTTTTGGAAGTGGTGAATATTGTGTACTTGTTTTATATTCTATTGAAAAATCCAAAGCCTTCAAAACCACTGATTCTTTTTATTTATGACTTTACTTCTCTACCCATTTGCAGAGTAGCAGCTGGCTGTGAAAATGCTCTGTGTTGTGTCCTGTTCTGTGTGGTCCTATAAGAAGTTTCAATGTGCTCTTCTCTGGGGGAAAGCTGAGCTCCTCGACTGAGTCACGTCCACAGCCAAGGCTGGCATTAAGTCCTTTCACCTTTTGCTGGTTCTCACCTGAGCATCCTCTGGCATTTTTAGGCAGCACAATGTCCTTGTCCTAAACACAGCTAATCAGTTTTCAGACCTGTTGCTCAGCTGGAGAGCAGATATATGAATTTCAGAATTAATATTCTTGACTTTAAAATGTGGGCTTCAGTCATGCTGTTGTCTGGGCTAACTCTTGCTTTTCCTTAACGGTTTGTTTGGGGATTTTTGGCAATCTCTTGCGACGACAACGACAACCTTACAAGTATAGCTCTAAAAGCAGACTCTTCTAATTTCTTTACAGTTGTCAGGGGGAAATAAAGGTAGTAGGGTGGGACGTACAAGAAAGTCAATGTTTCCATTGTTCTGATGTGTCTTGAGCAGCATATTGCAGCATCAGATACGTCTTTCATGGACAAGCACACAACACTACCCATATAAATACTGTGTTTGGATATGTAATGGCCACTTGTGCATAAAGATGGCAGCTTCCCTGGCTGTGGAGTTTCCAGAAGATTGTAACAAACTCACAGCTGCCCACAGCAAAAATACCTGGGAGAAAGTTCAGCTCTCACACTCGTAAACCTGATATTACTGACTGAAACCTGCCTCTTGTCTGCATATCTCCCAAGAGGAATGGAGATGGCTGTGGGACAGACCTTCTCCTCTCTGATTGAGAGACCAATGCAACACCTCACTTATCTCCCTGGCCCTCACGTTCCTGAGGAAATGCACCTTTTTTCTCCCCGCCCTTTATACGTCCTTCGGTCCTCTTCCAGTGGAGGACGCGAGGGAAACAGGCACAAAAGGTGCAACAAAAGTCATTTTACTGCCTGTGGGTGGGTGGAGCTTTACCCTGTAGTCCTCCCCTGCCTCTGCTCCTGCACACTTCTAGGAGGTGCAAAGCAGCTCCCATGGTGTGGAGAAACAGATCAAAGGACCAGCAATTCATAGCTGTTCACTACGGACAAGGCTGCAGCAGGGACCCCTGGGCAGGTTCTTGGAAAGGACCGATTTAACTTAAATGGGTCTCCAGAACTGCCAAGATTATGCAGAAGACCACTGAGGCCACCGAAAAAGGAGAACAAGGTAGATTGAAGCCACCTGAGATCCACACTTTCCAAGCCATGCCTCTGAGAGTTTCTGCACGTGTCAACCTTTCACAGGCAGTTTGGTGCAAACGCTGAGCAAATGTTGGCCTTTGCCAGGAATATGCTTTAGAGAACAGCGTGGACAAAGGCTAAGAAAAGCTTTCACAAAAAGCACGGAAAACAGGAATTAATGGAATCCCTTCCCCAGCTGTAATTCGCCTGTGTTCTAAATACTATTAACACAGACAAAAACAAATTCTCAGATAGTTTCTGTAATAGCAAAAGTGGTTGCTATTATAACAGGTTATGATTCAAAGTTTCGTTTTCTTTTATGCATTATAACTTACGTCCAGCCATCTTTTAGCTGGCTCTGTCACCAAGTCCTGACTCCCTGTTAAGCCTCAATCTCTGGCACTCATAACTAAAGCAACAAGATCAACTCCTTAAACTTATCCACTAAATGTGTTGGCTCTGAGAGCTTTTTCCAGAATTATGTCAACCCTCCACTTATCACTTATCTTCCTACCTCCTGCAAGTGCCCCTATTCACAACACTTTGTACATAGCCTGGGACTTTCAGAGACCATCATGCAACATATTAAAACCATTCTAATCTGCTGCTTCACACATAACCCTTCAATCACAGCTCGTACTGATTCCAACCATCAGGCTCATAATCTTTGTAGCACATTAGCCAAAAAAAAAAAAAAAAAAAAAAAAATCCATTTTCATTCTATCTTATCCATAACATGTGCAAATATTACCTCATCCATCCTTGAGCTGGCTCCAGAGATTAACCCAAAGCTGACATGATAGATGTCTAATTTAAAAAATAGTCCGTTTCCTGGCAGCTGATTTTATTGTCAGTTTTGTTTTAAACTTCAACTTCGGGTGTGACATTGCTACCAGAATTTCATATTTTTAAATACCATTTCACTTTCAAAGGCTGAAGCCAAGGATGATGTCATGTGTGCTAGTAGCTTAGCGCATATCTGAAGTAGGAGCTTGAAGATTAAAACGGAAGTTTTCCTTGCAAAAACAAGAGCAGGACACATAGGAGAAAGATTTTTGTAGGCAAGCAACGTGACACTATTTAACCCTCTGATTAGGTAAAGCATTACATGGGTCTTCTTAATTGAGGGAACGTCACTTAAGCAGTTTCCTAGGCAGGAAGTGGCTGCTGATGCCTGTGAAAAGCAGGCTGCATGAGGTTTGAAGCAGCACCCTTTGAAGTGAATGGAAAGAGTTTTACTGAGCTCAGCGGAGGTACTCTGCATTTGTACTAATGCAATTCCGAGTACAATTTGACCCATGGGGATGAAGGGCACCGGCTAAATGAAAAAATAGCATGAATCCTTTGTTTATGTTACAGAAAAGCTCATATTGTATGCAGTATTACTAAGAAATAAAATATCCTTTGCAGTGAAACAGTTTGTTCTTCCTAATCCAGTATTATTGTTACGCATGTGTTAAATCATAGGATACACATGGCTGTAAAAGCTGATTTATTAACTAACTAAAAATCAGAGTCATCCACCCAAGCGCCACCCAGCATCTGCTGGGACTAACGTCCCTCAAAAACGTCCCATATGTCAAAGGAGGGTATAGGCTCAGAAAAACACTAATCCCAGCTGGTCAAAAGGAGCAAAAGAAAAACAGGTTTTGCTTTATAGACTACAGTATTTTGTTTGTTTTCATTAAACACTCTTACTGATTTTAAACATCTGTATTTGTTAACTTGTTTAGTTCTTTCAAACTTAAGAGTACAAACAGTGCCATATGTGCTCACTGCTGGCATTTCTGTTCCCCAGGCTAACATTTGCCTCCAGAGCCAGGCTTATCTCTGAGAAGTCGGTAAACACGGCTCATGATGAAATTTGAACTATGCGAGGTACTTTGCTGCCTAGAGACGGCAGAAGGGACACGCGGAAACCTCTCTCCCAAAACCTGCGACACCCCCGGTGGCAACGTCGGCTCAGCTGAAGGAAAGCTGGCATACAGGGGGATTGCACGCGGCCAGCTCTGCTGCCTCTGGAACTCAGCTTTCCCATCGCTTGTGTTTGCTGGCTGGAGTCCGCGCAAGCAGGTGGAAGGGTGAACTCCAGTGACTTGCACATCCCACTGTTATATTATCATGGAGGCTGGTTCAAAATGAAACGAGTAGCTTCCCGCGGTTGTGTGAAGCAAGTCTACTTGCCTCAAGTCACAACTGGTCAAGAAGAAGATTAAGAAGTGGTTTGGCTTCAATGTATTAGTACTTTCACAGAGACGAAATAGAGTGCGCTCCAGGGCTCTTTAATCTAGCAGAGGATGGTCTCACAAGTGGAAGGCTCAAGCCAAACACATTTAAGTGATGAATTAGATGGATTTTTAACCAAAGGAGTAATCATTACTACTGACCGGAACGAGTTACTAGGGTAAGCGATGTCTTTACGGCTGTTTTCCCAGAAGGCAGGTCACGGTCAAACGAGTTACCACTCCCAGTACCACAATACTTCCGACGGACAGGAGATCAGACTACACGATGTGTAGTCACCTTCACCCTGTGTACTCCAGGAACCCACCGACCTGCGGATGCGTCACTTACACTCCCCAGAATCGTAGGGAAATGACAGTCACGCTGCTTCTTCCACTATGAGACCAACTGAGAAAAAAAACCCTTAAATTCTGCTAATTTTTGGCAATTTGAGCAGCCATGCTCAGAAAAAAACAGACTCATTTAAGGCATTTCCCACAGAGTGACCTCATTTTGAATATTCAGGCCACTTTTTGCAACTATTAATCCAATTTCAAGCCAATCCCCTTTTCAGAATATTTTGACTTCAACTCTTTTTTCTCCTATGATCAACTTGTCATGTCTAATTCCAGTTTCTAACATATGCCTCCTTGGTAGGCCTATAATCTTGGAACCTGGCCTGGAATTATCCAACCTAATTTTTGGCACCCAAGTTTTCTGCAGAATAGTTAATATAAATGGGCACCTCTTAAGCAATAATTCTTAGCTTTTTTTTCTCAGGTAGTTTGCCCCTTCACACAGAGACCATTGATACTGACATTAAACATTTGTTTATGTTTAGAATTACAGAAACATGTATCTCTCTTGCCCTCAAACCCTGTCCCCTTTGCATTCAAGACCTATATTTCATATTCGGTCCTTCTTTAAGGCTTTGCACCCAGCCTGTGCTCCATGCTATAGAGGTACAAGTCCGTGCTCACCTCTCCCGGTTTGTTCTCCATGAGCCAGGCAACCATTCACTCCTTGAGACAGGGGAGTACCTATACACAAGAGCATGTGCGTGCACATATGTGTGTTCACGCACATGCACTCACTTTTTAAATACGTGCAGCAGCTTTGCCTGCCTCTCTCCAGCAGATGACATGGGAAATACTGATACTATATAAAAGCTGGGGGAGCAGAGGCAGGGAGAGGGAGTGGTACGTACATGTATACATACCTTTCTTCAAAGGAGAAGAGGAACGGTTAGTAGAATATATATATGTGTTTAAATGGGAAACGAGGGGGGAATAACAAAGGAATGGCAGAGCTTATTTGTCAAAGGCCACAGAAGGCAGAGGGCGCAGGCAAATTGGGTTTGTGGATATACGAGAACTGGGGGCAGCTTCTGCTGTTCATGTGCAAGTGTGTATACATGTTGGGGCAAGGGAGAATCATGCTGTGAATAGAGGAAAACTTCTCCTGATCCTCTCCGGACACGTCCCATATGAGCCTGACAGCAGCTGGATGAGACGACTAACAGAAGATGAGGTGGAGCAAGAGCTATGGAACAGTCTTTGTTCATTGAACACTTCCCGAAGGCAGGAATCCAGTGTTAGGAGAGGCGCATTACAGTCCTTCAGAAGTCTAGTAAACAATCCGTCAGAGCCACTGAATGTCACCACTACTCCTAGAGATTTTCTGAAGCCTCTCTCAACATTTCACTAACAGAAGTGTGTGGAATTGTCTCTTCGGCCCTTGTACGCCTCCCTACAGGAGGCACAAGCAGTATCAGCTGCTCAGAGAACGCACAGGTTTCTAAACATGCAGTTGATACCTTTTTCTTGTTCCTCTTTTTCCTGCAACATCCCTTTCACTCCACTTCATTGTTTAATATGTATCTTCTTTGGATTATTAACACTGGCCTCCAGGACAGCTAACTCTTGGCACATCAGTAAGAATGTGTATGTTAATCTGATTAGACTCCCAAATCCCCTAAAAAGGCAAAAAAGCATTTGAGGGGATTATCAAAAGCTTCTAGGCAATGAAATATCTCAAGAAATCTGGCTTTACTCTCCTGGGTGTGGACTGTGGCTTGTATACATTTCTGAAATCAGGGGCAGGTGTCTGGGAATGCTACTGCAAAGAAAATACGCAGGGGGGTCTAATTCATATCACTTCACATGCTCTTCTGAATTTGCACCTCTTTCCATGTCCGACTATTGGGTGTTTTTTATCGCTTATTACGTTTTGAACTCGACACTGTGAAGATCAAATAAGCAGCCAGTCATCAATTAAATTTCCAAAGCAAATACTTTGATACTCACAACACATATGTGTTGCAGGCATAAATGTTGGGGAGGGGGGGGTGTTGGTGTGTGTGTGCACATGTAGAAGGAACCGGGGGAATGGACTGCTCACTTAACACACAAGTTTCCAAACATGTGGATTATACACCCTTCTTGTACCTCTTTTCCCCACATCATCTCCCTCACTCCAAATGCAGGCAGATACACATACACACACATGCTCACCTTTGATATAAAATTGGGCCTGGCTCTTGCTGCGAATGCAATTTTCTTCTGCTCAATGGCTCTCTTGCGCTCTTCTGTAAGCGGTCTGAGGGGGCCACCAGGTAAGGAGAATTTTGGCCCACCATGTTTTAAACCTCATCACACATTAGGGCCAGAAGCAGCAATAGCTTCTCATTGTAAATTGTGCCTGTTATTGTAATTTATCAGGATCAAACAGTTGCTGGCAGCCCTTTCCATAAGATCCGGTTGCAGTGTCTATATCAGCATCAAGCAAAATCAAACATGGCTTGTGAACAGAGGTTTAGCGATAAATAAATCACTCGGGAAGCTTTAGAGAAACAAGTCTTCACACACACCAGTGTTATGGTACTTGTCTTTATTTCTCTTCCAGCTTTCTTTTCTTTTCTTTTTTTAATTTGATTCACAGTGTTCGGATGACATGTGTTTTGCCTTATTCAGCCATTTGGAGTACAGGTGCATGACTGTGTTTTTGATGGAGTGTTGCTATTCTGGAGTGCTCCATCCAAAACACAATCCCACACATGTAATCCAAACTGCCGAAGATGAGTCAACCATCTTCCCGTTGCCATGATAATTAGACATTTTTCTTCATTCAAAGTTGCATAGTCTTTATTATTAGTTGCAGATGCCATGCTTAAACAATATTGTTGAATCTTAAAAGGCTTTCGCACCGGGCTATTTTATCCTTCAGAGTGGAGGAAATTAACAAAAAGCCCAAGCTTATCCAAACTTAAATTAAATCAAATCAAATATTATTACACTGCAAGAAAACAGTGACACCTAAATACCTTTAGTATACATGTAAAAATCGTAGCTTAATATTTATTAAGTAAATACAGCAGCTCACCAGGGAAGGTTTGTTGTAATTAAGGGATTCATGGAACAGCAGCTTCCAGTTTTACTAATCCACGCAGGCCACACATCTAAGCGTCTTTTCTTTGAAAACGTTTCATTTTCTTATCACATTAAGAAAATGACCACTTCCCAGAAGCCTGAAACAACAAAGAACCTCACTGGGTTTTAAATCCTTAAGCTAGGTATTATTTTCCAGACGAATGCTTGCAAAAGGCAGTTTTCACAGGTCTTAATATACACTGCCTGAGCCTTGGGGCTGCTGGTGTTTATTTCTGGTACCGTAGGAGCTAATAGGCGATCAGTGGGGTAGATATGGAGAGAAAGAGAAGACACAGGAAAGCAGGTGTCATAGTCCTTCGAGGCTAAGCTTTAAGGACTATTTCAGTCCTTCGACAAGCCGATCTCTTGGTGGCATTTTCGGTACTAGGTGGGTGGCAGACAGACACCAAATGTTCAGCTGCTGGAAATCTCCAAGCAATGACAGGTCATATCCCTACCTAAAGCACTGTTTACGGGGGGAAGGGGGGGGCGAAATCTGCCTGTCCACATTTTAGAGTTTCAGAGTGAGACTTTCCCTTCCATAGCATCTATTTGGCTGGCCTTTGTTTTCTGTACACAAAAAATCAGTTTAGATTATCTTTATTTCCAGGTATGAAAAAATAAACCAAAAAGGAGGACATGTGCTGGCTCCAGAAAGGTTGCTTTGCTGGGTGGAGAATGAGACCTCTCTGTCGAGTGCTGCCAGCACAGGCAACAAAGGTGGCGTGCTAGAAATGTGTTGTAGGTGAGGGATCTGCACCTAGCCGAAACGGCCCCAAGCAGCGCTGGGGATGTGGCAGCAGAGAAGGAGACCTCAGATTTCTCTGATTTCCCCATCCCCTGGCTCTGTACTAACAGCATCTGTACAAACAGCATGGGACCAGGGCCTGCGTCTCCACGAGCGAGAGGATGACGAGTGAGACCGCTCCATTAAATCGACGAACACATGAACTTGCTTCGCACAGACTTGCAATAGTCACCCTGTCCCCCGCACTGATACTGGTTAACACATCCCAGGGTTTTTGTCATTACGTGTGAATCTGGGTTTTGGGGGGTTTATTCCTTCACTGGCCAAAGACAAAAAAGGGTATCCATATGCGCCTATCTACCTTTTCTCCATTCATTGGGAAACAGAAACACGTTCACGTGGGCAGTCCATGGATCAGCTGAGGGAGCAGAACCTGTATGTATGGGCAACGATTCCTGGCAAGGATCTGATTTTGTCCCCTTAGCTTTTGAGACCTGATGCTAAATTCCCTTGTGGGCAGTCCATGGATCAGCTGAGGGAGCAGAACCTGTGTGTATGGGCAATGATTCCTGGCAAGGATCTAATTTTGTCCAAGGGGACAAAATTGCTTTTGAGACCTGATGCTAAATTCCCTATGCAGGAATGTTAAGACTGAACCTCACAGCACAGTTTCAAAGAAAATAAAAAATGTGGAGCAGATTAACTTAGGACGAAATTATAATCATGGATCAGCTGAGGGAGCAGAACCTGTGTGTATGGGCAATGATTCCTGGCAAGGATCTAATTTTGTCCAAGGGGACAAAATTGCTTTTGAGACCTGATGCTAAATTCCCTATGCAGGAATGTTAAGACTGAACCTCACAGCACAGTTTCAAAGAAAATAAAAAATGTGGAGCAGATTAACTTAGGACGAAATTATAATGAGAAAAAAGCTTGAGGAAAAAGGTAATTGGGACAAATTTCACACTCCACCTCTCCTGTCCAAATGTACACTGTAACTGCCTTTAGCCTGCTGAAAATGCCATAGAAACACCACTAACAAGCCGCTTGGTTCACAGGAATACTGTTTACAGCAGACATGAAGTCAGAAAAACTGTGGAACACATTATTGGTTAAAAAATTAAATCAAACTCCTGGCAAATAAATTAATGGTCGTTCCCGATTTTCTTTCTAAAAATGTAGGCTAGTATACGGCAGAGTGAGTGACCCATTAACAAAGTAATGACCTTTCAAGCCAGAACACAATCTTGTCCAGTACCTAACTGCTTAATGAAATTATTACCTCAGCAGCATAATTACAGCAAGCCTTTTACCAGAAGCCACAAAGAGTCGAGTAGACCCTGCCCATCAAGCTTGAACTCTGGTGCTTACAGCTCCACGGCTCCGTTTCAGTGCAGAGAGCCATGCAAGCGTGCTGAACGCTCTCAGCCCGGCATGGGGGGCTGCACCGCTGGAGCAACGCAAAATATTTGTAACCATACATGTCCCCCCCTGCCGCTATGGCCCACGTCTGTCCCAGGGAAGACAGCCCTAGAGCTACCGGAGAAATGCCGGCAGTTACACACAGGTAAAGAACAGGTTGGAGGGACTGCTCTCAGATGCCTCCATACGAGGAACAAGCACCATGTTCCGCAGCTGCAGCCATCACTGGTGTGGGGCACACTTAGTGGTGGGCTTCAAACAGGTAACACTCCCGGCCTCTAACAGAGACAAATCTCAACATTGTGGATGCCTAGCAACTTTGAAAACATTTTGACTTGATTTTCCTGAGAAGATGCACAGATCTTTCTTTCTACTTCTTCATTTTAGCAGAGACTCCAACCCAAAATAAGGATCCTGCACTGAAAGTAGGGAAGTACTTGGCCAAGTGGGTGTTCCAGGCTCCCACCACTCCAATAACAGATAATTTTTAAAGCAACCCCCAAAAAAACTGAAGACCTCCCGGTTGCACTAAACACAACAGCTTGATCCTTTTTTGGCCGGTAGGATAAAATGTGATGTTATGACTAGTTGTATTTTAAGGAGTAATCTCCCATGGCAATCCTAAAGCTACCTTACTTTCAGAGGAAAATGTTGAAAACTGCCAATCTGTCACTTAAGATCTTATGCTGTTTCTGTACCAACAAATGTAATCGCACTTGCCATACTGCGCTTTTTCGGATACTTATCTGCAGAAAAATGATGTTCCCCTACATTAGCTTTTTAAGAAAAACACACATGCATGTGCTGTTTATTGTACTTTAAAAATACAAAAAAAAAGTTGAGCGCAGAGAAAATTCTTCAAACTGCATTTGGAGAGTGACCTAAGATGTGGGAAAGTTGTCTATTGCTTATGTTATTTTTTCACCCACTTTTGAGTGCTTTGAGGCTACATTTCCCCTGAGTTATGACAGATATTGCCACCCACCTTAGTTCTTCCTGCCTCTGCCCTAACAGAACCTCTTTGTTGTTTTATCTAATCAGATTCAGAGGTCCTGCTAGAGTTGGCTCTTTCAGATTGTTCAAAGCGGTTATATTTCTTATTTCCCAGGCTTCAGAAGAACTAAAAATAACCAAGTGAAACTCTGAAATGCAAAGCTAATATTCTTGCCAGTGTTAGGCAGATACGTTGTCAGGATTAACGAGAGATTTTACAGATCTGAAAAATTTGAATAAATCAGAACACTTAATTTTTCTTTGCCGAGTTTCTGAGTTTAATCTTTCCTAAACCACTAAGAATTTTTTATCAAAATATTTACCTTAATTTTTTCTGAACTGAAGGTATGTGGTGTGTCTTCACGCAAAGAGAAAAATTCATTATAAAACTTTCTGTATACAAAAGAGAATATTCATGACAGATGAGGGCTTGCAGTTCAAATGAATTTGGAGTGAAAGTGACCCAAGTTGTTTCTCCAGTCCCTGTGGATAGCAGGAGTTGTAGGTGTGTTGCCTGATGCCAACTACTGAGAATTTTTACTGGCAAAGACGACCTGCAGTAGGCATAGGGCAGGATCGTTAGGCTAGTTCAAATGTGCTACGGTTGGTCACACCAGCCATATTTGCATCTATCTTTGCACAATAATTTTCCCAGGATTTGTCAAAAGTGAAAGCTCTTAATAGGAGGGATCCTGATCCACTGGCTGGATTATGCAGTAGAGCAATGTTTCCCAACAAGTTTATAGAGCATCGGGAATTGGAAGAAAAAGCAGTGTAAATGTTGGCAAATGCGCTTCTTTTAAGTTGAGAGAGTGAGAAGCAGCTATAATTACTGACTGCAAACCTCCCCCGTCTTGAAGGAAGTTTTAACTGCTCACATTTGCTGGCGGTAGCAGTTTTTTCTCTATGATGGAGAACTCCTGCAGCCAGGAATTACAGCAACTTTGCGCTCCCCCTCTTCCAAAGGAACTGAAAAGTTGGCAGCACAGGGCACAGCATTAAGGCAATTAAACATTTACACAAATGAGCCAAAGGGAGGATCCATTTTCAAAAAGTCTGAGAAACACTGCATGCCTGCTAACTTCCTGAAACCGGGAAATGGCCAGCAACGTGACAGCCCAGCTTCCAAACTTGCAGCTCCGTTCAAGGGACGCAAACTTGAAGCAGAAATAAGACTAGCGTCTGGTCTAAGCCTCTGGAACAATTTGAAACACGACGCAGAATTTAGTTCTCAGCTCATGGAGAAACTGCATGATGGAAAAGACCCAGCGCGTGAGATGCTAAACTGAGTGCAGGCTACCTACTGTAACGCAGTCGATCATAAATCCGGCCCTCGGGATCTGAGGACTATGGTTAATCAGTGGCGGAACAGAGTAAGACCTGTAGTGAAACAAAAGTGAAAGTATTAAAAATGATCTTTTAAACTGAAATTATAGTTAGGTGAACTATTTTGTAACTAATCCTAATTTAACAATGCTAGACTACTGTTTTCTCTCGCAGGAAATACAGTTCCATGTAACTTTTCCATTTTCTGTGCAACTTGTACTTTTACGGAAGGCTTTTTCTCTTTCCGATGCGTATACTGGAAAGGATTTTTATTGCATAGTCACGTAAGGAAGTATTATCACAGTGGGCATGCACAGAGAATGCAGTTTTAACTTCTTAATTCACCACTGTTTGTTTGCTTTTCATTCAGTATGAAACTGTTAACCTTTAAAAAAACATAACCAAGAATATGGCTAAATATTTATTATCATAATCTCGTATTTCACATATTTGCAAGTTCAGTACTGAAATACTATCTAATGCAATGCCTCAGCCAAAGTGGATGTGGCAGACGTTTTGTTTCTTTTTTATTTGATGTCTTTTTCCCCATTGACATTTATGGATGATATGAATCTGAAATTAGACGTGCAAAAACAAAAGTATGGATATTTTATCCCTTTTAATTTTACTATTAATTGTCTGAAATTATTATACTAATACATGAAGCCTTATACTTTAGGAATCTGAAGGAAAAAAAATGCGTTAAGCGTATACATGTCACACATTTAAATGAGAAGCCAGTGACTAGAGCAGCAAAATCTGGTTTCACAGAAGTCAACAAAGGCTTCCCACCCATGTCAGCAGAGCCAGAATTTTACCTTATAATCTGTCCAGCTGGGGCTCTGTCCAGCAGGATCTATTTCAGAATTTGTGACCACCCTCCTGCTTTATTAGTATCACCACGCAAATTGCCACGTTTCTGGCTGAAGTCCACGGCTAGCCCCGCTTTCTATTTTTTAAGCTCCACTGTTAAGAGCTCTTGAGAAAACTGCTCCAACTGGTTGGCATTAGAAGGAAATGAAAATCTTTTAAGTGGCTATTGTGCATGTCATTTGAATGCACTGGATGACATTTCAACACCAGGCAATGCCTCCTCTCCACCACAGTCATCAAGAGTGGTTTGGTGTTTTTTTTTTCCTTCCCATCTGGGCACTGAGGTTTCGAACAGCATTGATCCCTCCGCACATTTTTCTATACTTTGTACAAGCCTCTTTCTTTGAACATATTTCTGCAAACAGAAAGTCTTCAATGTGCAACAGTTTTTTAGCAGCTTGCAGGACTGAACCCTTGATGTGATTATTTGATTATAGATGAAGTAAGTCTCATGATCAATGAATGATGTCACAGCTATCACTTTGAAGTTAACAGGAAAATTTGCATTGGCTTAAATCTGAGCAGGATCAAGGCATGCAGCATCAGACTGACATCCCTTAATTAATTTCCATATTTCTCTTTAAATGCTCATGCCTCACTCCATGCTTTTTCATGAGACGAGAGAAATGAGCAAATGCTGGAAACTGATGTTTTCACCAGCAGTAGGCTGTCACGCTTAACAAATTGTTCTAGTATATTAGTTTACGTGGGCATCCTGTCCTTGATCAGCTCCCACATTTCCCATAGACAGCAGCAGAAGTTGCACACAAAGACAAAATAAATGACCCATACTTTGCAAATGGAAATATAATACTCCATCTGCAGACAAAAGGCCTGACTGAAAGAAGTGCGGCAGCACCTTTAGCAAAATCATTCCTATAGACTTGGGTGGAAAATACAGAGCCCATATTTCTTTGCTTCTTTGAATTTAAACTATAATTTATACTTGCATAAAAAAATCTGGGATATATAAAGGCCATATTGGAAGCAGGGTCTTTAGCTCTCAAGCTAACAGGAAATGAGAGACAGTAATAGGATTTTAACTAGTTTCTCACTTGCGATGAGTATCCGACACTCGCCGAAGAAAACTTCCTTTCAAAATCTTTTCATTCCAAGTCTGCTCAACAGAATGAAAACGTGTGTGTGTGTGTGTGTGCGCGCGCGCGCGAACAATGTTCATTTGTATTCCTAAGCGAGCTTGTTTTATTTTGCCATTTACTAAATGCTGGCGTAAAAATTCCTGAAGCAACGTGACTCTCACAACAAACACAACTGACAGACCCTGGCTGGAGAGCACATGCAAGCACAGGCTGCAATTGTTCTGCGGTTATTTGAGAGACAGTGGTCAGGGAAACGGGGGTCATTAATTTCTCTGCATATTTTAAACGTTTCCAGAGATGTGCTAAAACGTATTAAAAGCACAGCTACGGCTGAAACGTTAGAAAAGCTCTAGAAAGGGATTTCCGCGTACGAGCGAGAGGGGATGGTTTGGGTTCGAGCGTTGCGCGGGGGAAAGCAACGCACTTTTTCCGTCGCGCTTTGGCCAAAGACCAGCCGAACGACCCC
>NW_009206354.1:707-1433 GCF_000690835.1 Fulmarus glacialis | reverse complement strand
CGAGAAGGACGGGGTGCAGAGAGTCCTAGGGTGGCCCTGGCCCCTGCCAGAGCTACACCGGCTCCCAGGTGACGCAGGGGTAGTCACTGCTCCCCTTTCACACCCAGCCTAGGGACGGACAGAGCAGGACTGGAGGGGACAAGCAATGGGAGATGATGAATGGCCGTACTCCTGCTGTGCTGGTCTCCCGTAGCCCACCCAAAGGTGGCTTCAGCCACCCAGCTCTGGCCAGAGGAGCAGGATGCCTCCGCCTTAGTTTCCCCCTTGGGCTTCTGCTTTTTGCTACCGTTCGGCGCCTGCCTGCGCTGCCTGCGCCGGGGCTTATCCCCCTGTGCTTGCCTGGCCAGCGCAGCCTCCTGCGAGCCGGGGCTTGCAGCGGGGAGACCAGAGCCGGGTCTGGATGGGGAACCCATGGAGGTGGCTTCTCCCCAGCTAAACAGGCAGCAGCGATGTCCCCGTCGCCTTCCCCTTACCTGCGGGCTGCTGGTGCCGAATCCCAGGCTGGGGGTGGAGGGGACGGACATCGAGTGCGGGCCCATGGGGGAGCTGATGACGGAGAACGGAGGTCCCATGCCGTTGATGGGCGAGCTCAGGGTGCTGATGGGTGAGTGGAGCTGGCCCGGGGAGCCCAGCGAGGAGCCGATGCCTGGCCCGATGGACGGGTGGAGGGATGGGGTGGCCATGGGCCCCCGGCTCGTGGGGGAGTTCAGGGACGTGGAATTGACT
>NW_009206354.1:0-669 GCF_000690835.1 Fulmarus glacialis | reverse complement strand
GAGAAATGGGGCTGAGTCTCCCATCTAGGACTGACACATTGCCGCAGCAAGCGCTGAGCAGCAGCCCCCCGCTCCTCGCCCTGCCGAGGGGCTGCTTTTCAACCTGCCCCCGAAATTCCCAATGCATCCTCCATCTCTCAAAATCACCTTCTGCTGGAGTACCTACACAAGCGTTAAGACAGGCACCGAGAGCGTTTCCACCCCGAGAGCCAGTCGTCACTGCCCTCCTCCACCTCGCTCACCCGCAGCACCCCGGCTCTAAACTCTGCTGCAGAAGCAGCATCGCTGCTCCAGCTGATGCGTGGGTAGAAACCCTACCACGGGAGCGGACAGATGCCCTCCACGCTGCAGAATAATTCAGATTTATCACAGCATCGCAGGGCCAGGCCATGCATGGGGAGCGCAGAGGGGCTGCGTGCCCTGCAGCACCCCCACGTTGCGGCAGCGGGGAGGGCGGTTTGATGGCAAGAGCGTGTTTGCGCATTGCACGTGTCGTTTGTGTGTCCGTCCAGGGCACGAGCGTGCGATGGGGAAGTCTGTGCGTGCTGGCAAGGAGGAACATGCCCGCCTGCTGCGTGGGTAGCGGGGGGCAGCTTTCTGCAGGCAGCAGCGGACGGGCTGCGTCTGCCTGCGCCCCAGCAGCAACGCCGTCCCGGGGGAGCGGGGCAG
>NW_009206353.1:0-3438 GCF_000690835.1 Fulmarus glacialis | reverse complement strand
TTCCAATCTTAATGATTCTACGATTCTATTCTGTTCACTAAGCCAGCAAAACCCAGGAATAATTTTCAATTCAGCAGCAGCTTGGAGGAGAACCAAAGCCAACTTATATGGAAGGGTGGCACGGAATGGATACAAGTGGGATTGCCCATCTTGTCAGCAGCAAGCTATCAGATCACTGTCCCGGTCAATTGAACCCTCACAAGCAGTTGTGCCGGTACATCTGGAGGCAGAGCTAACTTCTGGGCGGCAGTATTACCAGCCACTGTGTCAAACAGAGCACTGCTCACTTCTCCCTGACAACTCACTAAGTATCAGAAAGCTCTACTCAATATTTAAGAACACTGTTGATAAAGCCATTCTCCATCTCAAATTCCTCAAAGGACCAGTTAAGAATACACAGTGTCACTTGTGGCAATAAAGTTGCACGGATCATTTACTAGCCCAACATTCATTTACACAGGACTCGTTATGCTTAGTCTGATCAAGAACAGCTATAATTCCCTTTACAGATGAACCTGTTACCCACCTCCCATCCTCTTCTGACTGATCCTACAAGTCCCATCCAGTCCCACGTTCCCAAGTCCTGATCACTGCTGTGTCTGAAAAAAGCAGATCACTGGAAAGCCTACAAGGCAGTAAAGAGGCTCAGACTGGAACAGGTTAAGTACTTCCGTGATTTTAGCTCCTACCTGAATCTGAGATGCATGCAGGTCCATGGTGATTATATGATCTGCACCTGCCACAGACAGCATGTTTGCAACCAGCTTGGCAGAGATTGGAGCTCGACTCTAGTATAGGAAAAAACAGTATTTAAGACAAGTTCAACTCCTTTATCAAGATGTCACTTCTAGGCAATGATTCACAAACAGTTACTAAAAGGAGTATTCATTAACATTGCATCTTTTCATCAACTGGCGATTACAGCTTGGTGTATTTTCAAGAACAATTAGATCTTTATGAAAACATGAATTTGCAGTCCGATGCCCTGAGGTTTAAAGAAATGAAAATAGGTTTTATCTTCTCCTCTACATATTTAACTACATCTAATCCCTATGCAGCAGTCAGGAGTTTCAAGGTGTGCATTCATCTTCCCAGCAGAAACCTTTACCATATCCCTTACCTTGTCCTTTTTGTCCTGCCGAGCATAAGGGAAGCAGGGTATGACAGCTGTGACTCTGCTGGCTGAGGCAATCTTACAGGCATTTATCATGATAAGGAGTTCCATCAGATTGTCATTGATTTCACCACAGCCACTCTGCACAATGTAGACATCCTCCCCGCGTACACTCTCGCCTATTTCCACACTGGGAACAGATGAGGAAAGGAGAGTTGTATCCAAACACAAATTAAAACACAGCTATTATATCTGCCTGCAGAGCAACCCAGGGATTAGATTCCCAAGGGTCTGTGGGTGACAGTGTCATATAATCAAGGGTGTTGAACAGGAACGCTGTTCCTTATTTGCTCAGTAACTATTTTACATTGCTCGCTGATCAAATTTAATGGTTCAGTCAGCAAGGCTAAAAGCACTCAGCCTTTACTCTCGATCTCAACACAAGCTGAGCACGTAAACACCCTAGCACAGCCCTTGTTCCCCCTGAATTAGATGTACAACGACCTCAGCTAAAAGCAGTCATGTACAAAGGAAGCAAGGATGATGGCCAGAGAAAGCCGAGCCAAACTTCTACCAGAAGCTATGCTGCAGCCGATGATTAGATTTAGATTCGTAACAGCTATTCACTGGCTTGAACAGAGAAGCCCTCCAGCATTTCACTTTGGAAAGGCTTTTGGGGTTAATTTCCTCCTGATGTAATGCACACTAATCCCTGCTGATGAAGGGACTGAATACAAGCCAAAGGTCCTGTTTGCCCACAGCAAACTGCCAGCTTCAGCGTGTGTATCAAGACACCCGCACCAGAGGCAGTGTTGGAAAGAAAGCAGTATCTTAGGTTTGAGATTTCATATAGGGCAATGCTGCATAAGGCCTTTCATAGGAACGGAATAACTACTAAATACTTCCAACATTTCAGTTTAGAGAAGCCTGCCACAGATTTGGAAGTAACAAGAAGTCAGTCTACTATGGACAAAGCTCTTCCACGGTTTCTTTCTTCTTGCATTGGAGATGCTCACCCACTTTGCAGACTGCTGCCACATCGAACTCTAGGAACAAGTAGAGAGACAATCACCCAACCCATGGCTTCATTTATAGAGCACCTTAGGGTAGATTTCTAATTTTAATATTTCATTCTCTGACCTTCCTCCCCTCTTCTTCAAGACGTTTTTGATGACCGCCAGGTATTTATAGTCTTACTGCTCAATATCTATCAGCAAACTGTCATCTTTATTGCACACTGACTTACAGCATACACCAATCTCTCATGAAGAATTTCAGCCAGCATGAGAACTTTCCACTAGGTAAGTATCTGAGTTAACAGTAGTTAGCATACAAGTGTCATCTCCAACTGTATTTACTAACAATCTAATATTAAGCTGATTCAAGACATTTATTGTTCAAAAGTATCAATGAGCTATTCTGCTAAAACAATCTTACTTTTTCTGGGAAGCATCTGCTATCAGTTTATTAAGGTAAATAAAATGTCTATTAGGTCTTCAAGTTACCTGCTGACATAAGAACCTGCTGGCTAGCCAACTGGATGGATAAGAACAGTTAAAAATGAGCAATGAGAACAGTGCAATGGCTGTAAATCACACAGACTCTTTTCACAACTCTCTTCAACTCTTTGTACTATCTCTGAAGTTTTCAGTTACAATCAATACCCATGCAATAGAAACACAATATTCTATGTCATGTGTACATCCTGAACTCTCCTGGAAAAAATTAGTCTCCAGAAGAAAGGAGTGGGTTGGAGCAATCATTCAAGGTTGTTTGTATTATACCGTGTGGCGTACACATGCTTAGTGTACTTCTCTAAACCAAGCTTTAAGAGCTCTGAATAATTTTTAGCCTCTCCTGTTTTTTTAGCTTCTTTAGGTAGGATGGCAGCAAAACTTACAAAGCACAGATACAGCAAACAAGACAAATCTTAGGTTTCAGAGCTCGGAGAGAACACAGTCCGCAAGACTGCAACTGCATCATGGGCTGCAAAGTGGTGTCAGCCTCTGATCTTTCTTGAATAATTTTATCAAAACCTTTAAGACTCTGATGCTCTTCAGAGTAGTTTAAAGGCACCATCTACACCCTAAGCACAAAACTGTCAAGCCTCCAGTCACCACAGTCTAGACTGAGCATGGAAGAGGCTAATCAACGCGAGTGAAACCCCGGGAGGTGCATTCCCATCAGCTCCTAGCTTTTAGGGTGGTGAGGGCAAGGTCCGGCTGGTGAGTTCTGCCGCTCCAACTTCTGTCATACCGGCCGGGTGACGCACACCCCTTCCTCCACGTGTAGGAGCACTGCACCCCCCAAGGTGCAGTGAAAAC
>NW_009206352.1:20470-20929 GCF_000690835.1 Fulmarus glacialis | reverse complement strand
GGGTGGCCGAGACCTGTGCCCGGCTGGGGACAGGAGCAGGTCTCCCGGCTCACCGTGCCCAGACTCAAAACACAGCGTGGCCACATCTGCAGCGGCTCCTGGATGCTGCCTGTTCAGGTCTCATCGGCTTTCCACTCGGAGGGCTCTGGTGTGCTGCTGTGAGACCAGGGGGTTAACGTTTTATAGCAACACCAGGGAAGGGGGAATAGAGGAAAAAGGTTCTCGAATGTCAACAAAAAAATTATCTTGTGCAAATAAACAGAATAGATGGATTATCCCGTGTTGTTTGTGCAGGGAATTGCTGGAATGCCTGCCCGCTGCTGGCGCTCCCCAAAGCTGCCGGGGGCCCGGGCTTGTTTTCCACGGGGGGCTGGCTCCAGCCCGCCCCGCTGTTTGCCTTGGGCTCGCGGAGAAATCTGCCTCCAGATTGTTTTCCCAGGCTGCGGACTGGTTGCCAGC
>NW_009206352.1:13408-20460 GCF_000690835.1 Fulmarus glacialis | reverse complement strand
GTGCTAAAGCAATTGGGGGAGTTTCAGTCCTTCGTGTCATGCACGTACCTGCAAGCTGCTTCTCCTACCTGCTCTGTGAGTGGACAGGACAACACCGACCCCCAGTCTCCCCGCTTCCCAGCCTCCTCTCCGTGGCCTTCGCTGAATCCCTTCTTTACAAATAATCAGAACAAGATCTAGCCAGGATGCACAAGACATGCAACAGATAAAGAGCTAAATGCAAACGTAATCCATGTACTCTTCCACCAGAGGATCTCCAAGCACTTTCTGGACAGTCATTAATCACTGCAGTCATCAAGTGAGGTTTGGTGGTGACGCCCACGGCTTTGCCGGAGAGCACGTCAGACCCCCGGAACTCAGGGAGGGCCAGCCTTTGCCTCTGAGGAGCGTTTTGCGACGGTGGGATGCCCGGGGTGGTGTGGGAGAGCCAGAGCTCTGCGTGCCGCGGCGGGGAGATCCCACACCGTGACTCCACCGTCTGCTCTCAGCCATTCCTTTCCTGGCCAGACCTTCCGCCTCTCCTCTTTGCAGAAGGCATTTCACACGTGCAGCCAACTCCCCAGCAATGAAAACTTCCCTCTGCATACATCATCCTTCGACCCCTCATGGCCACTTTGTACTGAGCGGGATGGAAAGTCTGCCCTTGAGCTTAAGGCTGGATTTCAACCTGGCTTAGGCTCCAGGTTGAAGCCTGCAGTCAGACCTGAGCTTTGGCAGGCAGCGGAGGAACACGTATCGTCAGGTCCATCTCCGGCTGCAGCTGATGAGTGTTTTATGGGGAGGAGAGAGCACAGCCGGTCCCTGTTTCTGATGTGGGCCACCCAAAACCAGCAGCAGACGTATACCCAGAGACACCTGTGCACGCACACAAGCTAACAATTATCCAGCACACGTGTGCGGTAGAGGAGTCTGTATACAGCAGGGAAGAGCAGATCTCCCAGGGTCCTTGGCTTTAATATCTTCTGGATTTAATATCTCGAAACTACACATTTATGGAAACCCAAATATGCACACACGCCTGCACACGTGCAAATGAAGGGCAAGCAAATGCAGGTCCATGCTCCGTTGGCATGGGCAGCGAAGCACAGGGCAGAGCTGTGGTACCACTGAAGTGGAGAAGACCAGGAAAGCAGCCCCGGCTCATTTGTTTTTCATGACATCATGGCCTCGTCTGGCTTTTTTCACAGTTTCCCTCTGTTGTATTTAATAGACTTAATGGATCACACAGCACTATAACAACAACAGACCTTCAATGTTTTTATTAAAGCCATCTACAAAAATCCCTCTGTGCTATAGCTTTCCTGCAGGGTGACTTCTGCTGAGATGCTGTTTCCATTAAGGACAATTGCAGAGAATAAAGAAGGAATGAACAAACAAATGGAAAAAGAAAAAGGGGAGGAGTGGTGGAGCAGAGTGTTTGGGCTGCTGGTGGAAGGGGGTGAAGCGGGGCTGACCCGCACCTTCAGCGGTGTCCCACTGCCCACGTCTGACTGGGACTCCTGTTACACAGCCCGGCACGTGGGGCAGCGCCAGGTCCTCCTCGCACGGCAAAATTGATTTCATTAGCTGTGATGTCAGAACTGCCGGCTCTGGCCTCCCAGTGAGATCACAGAGGGGAAATGCCATTTTTATACTTGTCGGGTGTGACTTATTTGCTATATCCATTAAAGCTGTAAGTGATGCAGAGGGAAGAAGCTTTTCCCCGCTCAGGAACAGTCTGGTGTATGCCTCGTGGTTTGATGTATGTCACCACCCAGCCAGCGTTGTGTTATTGGTTATTAAACATTTATATCTGCAGCGCTGCAAAGCAGGTTGGTGAGCCGTTGTGCTGGGTACCGCACAAAAATAACGGGAGCAATAGTCTTTGTTTCGCAGGTAGTTGTTACCTCCCTTCGTTCACGTGCTGGGCTGGAGAGTGAGCTCCGGGAAAAGCATCTCTCCAGCCCCCAGTGATGCAGCATCAGCGTGGGACCTGCTGCTACAGCAACGCTGTGTGAAAATGAGTGGGGCATTTGCCTCTGTCGCCGCAGGGTCGTTCCTGAGCGCAGGCAGCGCCCGGAGCAGCCGTGGAGGCAGTTTGGGAAGCCCGACAGCCGATCAGATACCGCCAGCCATTTGATCAGCGACCTGGCAGAGCGAGATGAGAGACGCGAGTGCCACAGTCGCTCCTGCTGCTCGGGCTGATGGTGGAGCTGGGATGGAGGGACCCCCCCAGAAACCTGCAGGTGCAGCTGTGAGTGGGGACAGGGTCAGACCAGGCAAAAGATAAGGAGCTACATCGATTTCAAGGAAATTTGGCTTGGTTCTGTTCTGAAGACAAGCTTTACCCATCTCTAATTTAATCTTCTCAGGTGAGAGGACCATTGGGATATTTGGGATATGTCTTCTGAGGTTCTCCCAGGGATGTTGTGCCATCCTTCCAGCTACTGCTGCCCACGCGGCAGGGGACAGCACTGGGGAATGTCTCAGCTGCTGAGATGCCATAGAAGACCCCTCCTCTCTGCACCGTGACATGGAGCACCACCGGGGAGACCTAACAGGCCAGGAAAAGGGGAGCCACGTCCAGCCCTATATCCAGATCCCCCGATGTGCGGCTGGGCTCAAGGGGCTTTGAGCCTGTGCATACTTGGTGCTTCCACACCACACTCTGAGGCAGAGCCGTGCAGCAGCCGTGGTCTGCAGCAAGAGGCGTGCGAGGCAGTTTTCTGTGCTTACACTTGCCCTCCGCCTGCCAGTGCAGGCATCCCTTCTCCATGTGCTGAAAGACTCTCAGCTTTCCTTCTGCTGCTTTGATCCTTTTTATTTCCCAAAACTGACACCTGGGCATTTCGTTTCGTGGATGCGTGGAGTTTAAAAAGGTCTCGAAAAGCACTTCTGTTTCTGCAGGACCTTGGAGCTTGTCGTCTGGCTGCAGCTGTCATCAGACTCCTGCCCACTGTCCCAGCATTGACAAAACAGTCTCCTGCAGGCTTGGGGTAGAGAAAGTAAGGGACAGATAGGAATTCCTTTGAAGGGGAGATTTCAGTTTTTAACTGCAGCTTTGAACCTTCCTCCCAAATCCCAGGGAACCTGACCCAACCGATCCCATCAGTCAGCACCCACAACTCCAGCTCTGAAGTTTATTCTTCCATCTGTACCACCATCCCAAGTAGCACGATGATGGATTAAGTCTTTCACTCTTGCAGGTATTTTGGTTTTGAGAGCAGCCTGGTCAACCAAGGTCCACCATGGGACATCAAATGTTGTGGCCTCTGTTGTGGCAGGGAGGGAACTACACAAACACTATGGGTAAATCAACACCTAACGAGCTGGTCTTTCACTTACTCCGGAGCTATCGGAGGCACCTACTGCCCTTGCATGCGAGATCATTAAGGACACAGCAGTGCTGAGCAGGAGCAGCTCATCTCTGTGCCATCCCAGGTGGCTGAGGGACCCTTTTCAGAGCCCAGGCTTGAAGCACATGTTGCCAGTTGGAGTCTGGGTTTTTATTTTCCCCAAGGACTCTCTTTCCATCTCGTTACCTTGTGTCTGTACCTCTCTTTGTGTGCAAGCTCTCAAATACCACGGAGGAGTTCTCAAAGGGTTGACAGACTTGGGTAAAACTCTCTGATTTATGCCACTCTGACACTTGCTTGGCTAAAACACCTAGAGAAGACCATCCTACCTGCCCTGCCAGAGCTGTTCACTAAACCCTAAATCAAAAGAGACTGCTCCTTGCCTCCCCTTTTCCTATAACGAATCGCAAACCATTTCCATTTGTCCGTAGCCAGCACGCTGTTCCCCTTAATGCGCTAAGCTTCCCAACATGATGTTTAGCACATGTTCTTTCGCACTGCCCCCCTCTGCTCAAAGGCAGCCTTATAGTTTGCAAATGGGATGAAACCACTGTGCGGCCCCGCGTCTTGGCTCCGCTTCCGCCGTACTCTGCAGATGCCAGAACCTTTGCTGCACCTTCCAAGTCATTATGTATGTTCAAAAGCCTGCCAGAAAGGCTAGGAGGATAAAAGCAAGCAAGCAAAAAAAAAAACCAACCCCAAAAAACCCCTAATGCACGTGAAGGAGAAGCAGAGTAACTGAGGCATGTCCTCCATGGAGCTGCCCGCGGGGCTCTCGCCCGCAGCTCACCGTTGCGCAGCCTGCACGAGGTGGGTCTCCTCCTACGTTTGCCTTCTGGGGAACAAAAGGCGTGCTTGCCCGGGGAGGAGAGATCCATCCCCCCGTGGATTTGTCTGGGACGGCTGCCACCATCAACATACCCAAATCACCGGTGAGATGCTCAGAGGGATGTGTCGGGGCAGGATCGGAAACGCAGAGATGTGGGCTTGGCCTCTGCTCAGACACTGGGAGCCTTATCTTGGTGATCAGAAAATGCTTCAGATGAGTTAATGAGTGCAGATACAAAGAGCTGTGGTTGTCTGTGTAAACAGGGAACCGCAGCCACGAGAAAGGATCAAAGACGGGATATTCACCCAAAGCCACAGACCTTTACCACTCGGGCTGAAAGAAAACTTGTGCTTGCATCGGGCTGTTAGCGAGCACCCAGGGCAGCTCCCGAGGGGGTGGAAGACATGAACGTGTCCCATCACCCTCCCATCTCCTCTCGGTGGTTATTGCAATGGCAGCGGTGCCTGCCGCTGCCTCCAGGCATCGGAGCAGAGCTGCTTGGGTGGCAGAGCGCAGCACAAGGCAGAGGAGGCAGCGAGGAGTCTGCGCACGTCTGCGGCGTGGTTCAGGCTCTGGGGATGTGAAGAAGGGAGAGGAGGGGGCAGTGAGAGAAGGAAAGTGAGACAGGCTGCAAGGAAGAGGACAAGTGCAAAGAGGAGATAATCAGCAGACAAAGAATGTCCACGATGCTGCTGATGTAACCAGCCCTCTGAAAATAACTGGTTGGTGTTTTCCCGACTCCCACCATCAGGAGAGGCTGTGTGCTCATCAGGGAGCTCCTCTCCTGCTCTCACAGCCAAGGGAACAGGGGATACCTCTGCCCATATTGGTACCTCCGTCTCCTTTTGTTTCTTTTCTCCATCCTTTCCAGTACTTAACTGCGCTGGACACAGTATTTCAGGAGGCAATCCTTAGCATTGTGTAGAGAAACTGGTTTCCAGCCTGGCCTCTTCTGCTAAAATCAGGAGCAGTGGCTGCATGGCATTGCCTCTGGCCGTGGGGTCATCTGCTCCGGAGGAGCTGGGCTGACACTCCCGCCGTAGCTGCTGAATGCCAGCGATCCCCAGCCGCCCCTTGCCTGAGGTCTTGGACTTATCCCAGTGACCTGGAGCTGTTAGCCATGTTCCTGCAGAAGACCTAGATTTTAATGCCAACTGAGCAGCTGTATAAATGTTTCGTGACATTTCAGAGACAGAATAGAGCATGCTGTTCAAGCTTCTTCTTTCAGAGAGCATTCAAATAATACCTTTTCAGTTTAAGGGAACTTTATCTGCTTTAAAGATTTTATTATGATTTCCAGCAGAGGCCATCAGACAGCCAGTCTGCTTCAGTCTTCCCCATCCCAGGATATCCTGCAGGCCAGTGCTCCCTTTTTCTCCACGGGGTGTCCTCCATCATACCCATCCTCCTCCACATTCAGAGCTTCCCCAGGTCTTCAAAATCTTTCCAATATCGAAGCAGCTATTCTAGTTATTAACCAGCCCTTTCTAAATGCATACAAGCCTCTACAGCGTATGCCTGTCCCACTGTCTCTGGGCCACAAAAAAAAAAAAAAGCTAAAAGTATCATTGAATTTGTTAATTGGCATGAACTGCAAAACTTCTGTGCTGAGATTATGCCATCTTATTTAACGAGACTATTCCCTTGGCCTCAAAGTTTAAGGGAAAGACCCCAGACATCTAATGAGCTTCACAAAAAGCCTACAAGTTAATAGAACTGGGCTCAGCGATGTCAACTGGAAAAATTAACTTTAGAATCAAGTTTTCCCGCAGTAAAAAAAAATGATCTGAGGTCTAGAGATGATCAGATGGTCCCAGTGCCCCAGGAAAAACCAGCCGAGATAATACATGCATTAATGGGATGTACTTCAGTCACCAGAAGAACCCTGATGGAGGTGACCTCCTGGCTCTCGCTGTTCCCCAGGACAGCAGGAGCAATCAGGCTTCTGAGCAAACCCCTAAAAATGTGACACCGAGAGGAGGAGAGGGGTTGAGCATTTCTGTCTTCAGATCAAGTAATGTTCCTGCTGCAGGAGTGTCCTGAAGTCAACCGGTCACCTCACCCAGCTCAAGCCCTGTCAAGGTCCCTCCCGTTCCAGACACTGGGATGGCAGGTTGCCCTTGCGTGCTACAAGACTTTTCATTCCTGTGACTTGTCTTCACATCGAGGACTTTCCAGTCCATGCCCTGGAAACATCATCGCCTTGCTGTGATGGACTCTGACTTGATAATCTCCCCATTTGCGATGGAGACCAGTGCCTGAGGTCTGCAGACACCTGGGTGCTAAACTCCCTCTCCACCTTCCTCGCCACCGTTCCTCAGCAGCACCTTCTGCACATTCATTTTGCATGCAGCGTCTCAAAGCTTTCCCTGGGGAGGGGACACAGCAATCCTCTCTTGTGAAATGTGACATCGTGTCTCGGCAAGGAATAATTCTTCAAATCACTCTCTCAGGGTGCAAGCAAGCATACATTGACCCACACTCCTTTCCCAGTAGTTTAGGATTTCATACAGTGGCATTCCCAAGACAGGGTGCTGGGTGAGGGTCTGGATTCGTGCTCTGCCTGGGGCTGTAAGCAGGCTGTGACCGTACCGCCTGTTGGGAACTGGATGCTTGTGTTGGCAAGAGATGACTGCGTCCTCTTGGGCCATGACTTGTCATGCAGGCTGAGCCTTTGCCTGTAAATAAAACCCTCTCCCTGGGAGCCAGCCAGTGGGACCCCATGTACCTGCCTCCCGCAGTGACACTGGTGTGGGGACAAGGACCCAGCACAGCGCTGGTGAAGCAGTGCCAGGGCTGCGGAGAGCTGGGACTGCCTTGCACCCCCGGCATGGTGCAACCAGCGCGGGGATCTGCAGCACCCCACGCGGCAGCGGCATCTGCAGGGA
>NW_009206352.1:10720-13306 GCF_000690835.1 Fulmarus glacialis | reverse complement strand
CCCTGCAGCCGCAGGGAGAGCAGCGGCGCGGGGAGACACCGGCGCAGGAGCGGTTCCCCCCGGCACGCTCCCTCAGCCCCCGCGCCGCACCGGGGCACGTCAGCCCCGTGCCTCTCCTGGAGCCTACTGTTCTGGTTTTCCCCCAAATATATTCAAATGCAGTGTTATGAAGTACAATTATGAAAATGCATTCTCCCCCCAAAGCTCTGAAGCACGGAAAAGAGGCTGTTAAATGCTGAAATATTTACTTTGTTTTTTTCAGATTAGGAGCCGGCAGCGAGCAGCATTCAGCTTTGTTAAAATGAGAGCACTTTTACATATAGTCTCGGCTAAAAGGCAAACTCCCTTTCTGCTCTGTCCCACACAATAAGTTCCAATTAGCGAGAAATAATCACTCAAACACTAGCCTTTCTGTGTTTACAAACAAACAATATATCACTGCTGATAAGAATTTAAAAACAAATAAACAGTGGTTGCTGTTTGCATAAGACCTACAAATTAAGTGCACTATGTGCAGCCATAAAAGAGGCACAAATTGATCAAGGTTTCCTTTCAGAGCGGTGCAGACATTAAGACTAATGTTGCTGAAGCAAATGGCTGAATGAAGAGGGCTTTCTTAAAGCCAGCCTGGGTTTTGACTCCCTTTGGCAGACATTGGCTTGTTCTTTACCCTGAATCCTCACAGTTCATTTTTTAAACCTCTTGAGCAACTTATCTTTCAGTATCTCTCTTTGGAGACTCTCATACATCATGGCTAATTCTAGGTTGCCACCACCCAGAGAGGATTTTGCAGCTCAAGCCTGGTGTTACGGTCTGGTGAATGGCATGAAGAGAATGGCCAAGTCTTGGGTGGCATTTATCATATATAAGAAAAGCACATGCTTTTAAAAAAAAAAAAAAAAAAAAAAGAGAGAGAGAGAGAGAGAGAGAAAGAAAAAAGCAGGGTTTGGATGGATGAAGCTGAGTCAAGGGCCCACAAGACAAGTCTACAAAATCCTACAAGGGGAAGGGAAACCCAACATTTTCTTCTCTGCCCACCAGACTGGGAAGCAGTGGGGTTCCTCAGTGGGGACATTGGAGGAGACACAAGCCATGCTGCAAACTTGCTCAAAGAGCCCTGAATGAGAGACTTCTGCAGCGATATGGAAAATGATGCAGAGGATGTACAGGAAAGATGAAGGCATGTTTTTTCTGGTGGCATGGGCATTACACAGGTCTGAGTCCTGCCAGTAAACCCAGGACTAAGACCGTGCTGAGATAGAGGGAATGGGGAAGAGCAAGAGACATCTGGACTCAGAAGGACGATAGAAGCTGAAGCCCTGGACACTCCCCAGGCTGCCTTATGGTCTCTAATGATTCCCCAAGAGAAGCATTTAGGACTCTGATGGTTTTGGTTTTTTTTTCCCCCCTGCTCAAATAAACTTGGTGAACAAGGTTTTATATCATCTTCCCAACACCATTTCACTGAAAACAGGCCTTTCTGCAGGAAGACATGATCTCCATTTAAGTTTTCTCTGAAAGAAAGAAACATTTTGGTAACCTGGCTGACATGGAGGATGTTGTTTGTTGGTTTTTTTTTTAATATATCCCATGATAGCTCTTAAGTTCAAAATATTTGCCAGACTGAATTCAGAATGGGGTAGGAAGCAAACTGCGTGGGATTCCCACCTGCCCATCAACAAAGTCATGAGGAAAAGTCCCCAGGGTCCTGCAGCTGGGACAAAGAAGACTTACCATTGCAGAGGAGGTGGTTTAGCCTCGTGTTTAAGGACTGTTATCTTCAGCTTGCTTTTCCATCACTGACCTGCTACATGGCCTTAGCAGCATCACTGCAGCCCTGCGTACCATCCAACCTTGCCTCCGCATCCATGGCTGGGGCCGTTCCCGGTGCTTGGCCACCCAGCCCAGGCTGCTCCGTGCCCGAGCGCAGGCGTTGGGATTCACGTCACATCCACTGAAAGGAAGACATTTCTCCCACCTCCTGTTGGGTCTGGAGCACGTGTTGTTGCTCGTAGGCAGAGGCATCTCCCTTTCTCAGGTGAGCAGGGTGGAGTGCTGCACCTGAGAGCCACGGCCAGCGCTGCCTCTGAAATAGCTAATGGCAATCAGAGAGCACGAGGAGCAGCTGCGGGGGGGTGGGCAGGGGAGAGACCGAAACCGTTGAGATAAACCGACCTGGAGAAAAAAAAGGAAAAAAACCACAAAGCTGAAAGGCAGAGAGAGTACAGAAAAAGCGAGTTACCAGGAGATTTTTAAATACAAAGCAAGAGTCAGCCCAGAAGGAATGTACACAGAATGCATGAAAATCTCTTCTCCTCCTCTGACAAAGAGCATTTTCCACAACCTCAGTTCCAGCGCCTCATGCCTGCGCCTTCCCTCTCTTGTGGCCAGGGGGAGGGAGGCAGAGGGCCGGGCTGCAGGCATGCCAGCTATTGATGTCTTTTCCAAAGGCACCACAAGCTTTCTTCACTGCTTAATACCCCAAATCAAATTTCATACGTTCGCCCATCGCATCCTCAGTCAAAAGGAAAACAAAACCGGACCCCCCAGGAGGACCCGACCCGCAGCCCCGGCCCCCCCGAACCG
>NW_009206352.1:248-10676 GCF_000690835.1 Fulmarus glacialis | reverse complement strand
CCACAGCAAGTGCTTGTCCGAGGGACAACCGGGATTCGGCACCAGCAGGGGCTGCGCCTGCTCTCGCAGCCTGGCAGGGATGGGCAAAATTCCCACCGCTGCAGCCCAGGGTGAGGCAACAGCCAGCGATGTAATTTGTGTCCAAAAGGTAAAAACTTGCCCTCTGAAATCACAGTGAGCATCAGTCAACTCATTCCCAGTCAGAAGACCAAAACTTTTCATTTCTATCTATTTTTCCACATCCGAGGGCACCGGGTGACCAGTGCAATGTTTGGTGAGATATCGAGGGTAGGTATGAGGCCAAATCGAGCTTGGTAAAAGGCTCTTAAGCAGCCTGTTACTCCCTGAGCTATCCGTGTATTCTAAATGGTAAATAATTCTGTCCTTGTGTCGAGCTGCCAGGGGAGAGGGAGGATTTCTGAGCTATTCCCTTATTTAACTTCTTGTGAGATGGGTCCTGGTGCCTTGCCACTAACAGCACGAGCTGACTTCTCCGAGGGAGCCCAGCTGATGCTCCTTTCCACTTCCTTGGCAGGCTGACTTTCCTGAACTGTCTCAGTCATGTCCTCCAACTGCGGTATTTTTGCGTCAAAGTTTGAGGTTAGACAGATAAAGATAACCTGGAGATTTTTGGGTCTGAAAGCTGAGAGATTTGTTGAGCTGGGGAAAGTCTCATAATATGATTTTGGAGTGCCGCAGCTCAGCCAGCTCAGTCTGGGCACTGCAAGTGAATTTTCCAGTTGTTCTCAGTGTGGGCAAGTGCCAATGAGCAAATTTTAGGAAAATGAGATTGTTAATTATAGATTACTGTTGCAAAACTTTGAGAGTTGCAAACTGCAGCAGGTATCGATGGAGCATGCGATTTTAGGGGTTAGCTGTCTAGGCGTTGCACCATCCCTAAAGCCAACCGGGTTTTTTCTCCTGTTTTTTCTCCCTGTCACCTGTGCTCGTGCCGGGGTCCCAACACCCACCCGGCTTTTCTGCACCTAACCGTGGTGCTTTCACTCCCCATCTCACCTCTGTGTAGGAAAACCCTAACTCCACTAATCAAGGCAGGTCAAAACTCTGTATGATATTTTGTTCTAAGCAGAACTATTGAGTTGATAACAGTCCTAATCCATCTCTTTGGTGCTTAACTTCCAGAATCTAACTCCCTTAAAATTTCCTTAAAGCCACTGACAGACATGGAGCTGATGCCATCTTCCCATTGTCTGACCATAGCAAAGACTTAAAAGCTGCTGTTCTGTAACATTTCAGCAAAAAAGAACGTCTTTAATAGGAAGATGATAAGGCTTTCAGGTTTCAAAGTCAGGAGACATGAATGATTTCTTTTCCTAAAGAATTAAACCCAATGAAAATGCAATATTTCCTTCAGAAGCAAGAGCTCCCTCTTAGCCAAAAGGAGGACAGAGAATGACATGTGGTCCAAATTAACCACAAGTGATCAGACCTGCCAAAAGACAGAACACTAACTGTACTTCTGCAAAGAGGGTTTTCACTTGATCCAATTGTATTTACAAGAGCTCGGGAGATTCTCCTGCTGGAAGCATGGAGAGACAGGCAGTGCAGAGGTAGCATGATGCATTTTTGTTTACCAGAATGCCATTACTATAAAAGGAAAATCCCAATTAGTAGAAGTTATGAATTTCTAAAAGTCAGCCTATTGGCACAGGCTAGGATGGGGAGCAGTACAAATTACCAATGGTTATTTTGAATTACTGCTCCCTCCCTGTGCTTCAATCGGAGAAGCTTGCAGGGAGGAGCTGCCCAGAAGGAGCGTGGGAGCAGGGACTTTTCTTCCCAGGGCATCCGTAGGCTGACAGCATTGCACCGTGTGGCACCGGCCGGCTCTCACCGCCAAGCCTTCAGCTGCATTTCTCTGCGGGATGCTCACACAGAGAAGCAGCCCAGCTGTGGGTGCACTGGGCTTGCTGCGGGCAACCCCAACCTGTGACGGGGCACCACAGAGAAAGGGTTTGTCTTCGCCTTTCTCGGGTCAATAGTGGTTCCCCCAGAGTGTGTGCTCCAGGCTTTAATTTTTTACGTGCGGGTGAGCGGTGCCAAGCAGAAAGATGTTCTCTGTTTGCACTCACCACGGCTGAGCAGAAGCAGCAGAAATCTCATCTCCCCATCTCAGGAGCTGCTCCTTATGGAGATGCCCTCCAAGCGGCTGTAAGGGAGACCAAGCTCTGGCACGATGCACGGTTTGGATGAACTGGGCAGAAACACAGATTTTCATATTCATTTGCAGACTGTTATTGAGTGTCGTGCTAGCCGGTTGCCTGGTCTCAGTGATTTCTGCCAGAATACAGCAAAAAGCTGTTTCTGGGCATGAACATCAGCACTGAGCATCCTCCGAGCTGGGCAGAGAAGGGCTGAGAAAGCAGGGGGTATGCGGGAGGTGTCCGACTGCGGGGCCCGGGGACACCAAGGCAAGTGCTCGGAGACCACAAACACAGCATAAGGACCTAGATGGGATAGGAGGCTTGATACGATATAAACTACCTGGCAGCCTTCAGCAGCAACGTTTCAGTTTGCACATCAAATAGGCAGCAACCACAAAGTGAAAGGTGCCTCAGTCCCCTCCCAGCGCCCTGCAGCCGCTGCTTCAAGCTGCATTTTCTGTCCACTTTGCTGAGCGAAGCCCCTGGAGAAGACCCCACCGGACTGGATGGGTGATGCTACGGAGCTCGGGCGGCTGGACGAGGCAGGGGCCACCGCGCAGGGCTGCTCCACGTGCTGGTAAACCTGCACAGCACACACTGAACCGATAAGGACAAAACCTGTTGCCTGTGAGCCAGAGTTACATCTGCAGGCTGTGATGGATGTAAAGCATTTAAGTCGGAACACAGCAGCCGCAGAATAGCAAGCCAGCCGAGCACTCTTCAATCCACTTTATTGATTTATTCCCTTCACTCCTGTCCCTAATGCTCCTCTCAGCTCTATGTGGCTCAATGCAGCACAAATTAACAGAGCCCACAAAAGCCCTCTGAAGCCATTCCCCTGATTAACAGGTCTGTAGTGCTGAAAGATATCTTCATTTTAATAACCTGGCACTAAATGGATTACAGCCCTGGAACTGAATTCACGTCATTCCCCAAAGGGAGAAATGGCACATATTTTTATATGCTGTAGGAATTGCCAAAGATTGGGACAAATGACTCCAATAAGAATCAAAAAGGGGAAAGAGGGAAGTTAGGGAAGGAAGGACAGATCTGCAGGGACTCGCTGGAGACTCAGCTGAGGCTGGGTGGTGCTGGCGGTGGTCAGCAATGGACCTGGTCTGAATGCTGGGCGAGCATGCCCTGCCCGCGGCACTGCCCGTCCCTCCGGGCTGTGTGGGTCTGAGCTGTGCTGCGCGGCTGGCTCAGGGACTTCTGCAGCCTGGACACCGGCTGGTGATGTCCCGCTTTCTGGAATAAACGCATTCATCAGCAAACAGCAGGGCAGTGACACACACGTCTCTTGGCGCAGCCCCAGGATTTACACAACTTCTTTTTGCAACATCATTGGAGTTTGCTTTTTCTTTCTGGCCATGGCAAAGCTGCCACTGCTGGAGGGAACCTCGGGGCACTTGCATTTAACCTGAAGTACCTCCAAGCTGTGAGCACGAGTCCTGCCCGCAGATGCCCCAGCTCCCAGCCATAGATCTGTTCATCAGCTCGAACCTTGAGTGCAAGCCAGGCTGTGAGCAGAGCAAAACGCAGGGGCAGCAGTATGGGGCAGTGAGCAAGTGTCCGGTTCCCAGGTCATCACAAAGCTCCATCTTCAGTCTTTCATCAGGACTAAAAACCCAAGAAATGCCAGGATTCATTCAGGATAAAAACTCTCCCTGCACAGAAGGTCTGGGCATTATTCAGAAACGTGGAAGCTGGGCTTAGACCACTTACTGGCCTGCCAAGCACTTGACCCTTGGATTTAATGGCTTATTGGGCCTGGCTGAACCTCCCACATCTCTCCAGGAATACGCACAGGCTGTTTTGTGCTTCAGAGGAATGATGAGGATAGTAAGTGACTCTTCTTCCCAGCTGGCCCACGCAGCTGAGACTGGGGCAGCCCCACTGGCCGCGTTTGCTGCTGCTGTTCTCTCCTCCGTGGCCGCATCGTCACCCCAGATAACCTACGGCCAATGGAAGGGGAAGGAAAGCTCCGGAGCCAGCTAGCAAGATAAAGACAGACAGATTATAAGGTGTTTATGCTTTTGCAAAATTAAAGTCTTGAAGGTGAGACGGGTTTACATTGGCAAAGAATTAATGGTTTGATGTAGCACATGGGGACAGCAAGAGCAGAGAGAGGGGCCATCTATCAGCATGCACTGATGGCGTAAAGGAAAGAGATGCAGGCATAAATCAGGTCCCGCGCAGGAAATAAGCAGGATGGATGACAGGCAGTAGCTGGTGATCTGTTATTCCCACAGCGCGCCAGAGGATGCAGAAAACGTGGCTGGGTGCTTCTAGATCTCATTTCAGCAAGCGCATAGTGGGTATCTCCGGGCCGGATGAAACCTTCCCTGCACTTGGAGTCTGCCAGGTCCCAAGGAGAGGGGCAGCAGAGCAGCTCCGTGCGTACCCACACGCCTTGCAAGGATGCTGCACGGACTGGGAGACCCATCCGAGGCAGAGGGACCTGGGTGCTTCAGTCCTGCTCTCTGGAGGCATCTGTGCCCAGGTGCCATCTCCACATCCTTGAAGGCAACGAGCCCCAGCTGAAGCGTCCCCCAGCAGAGGAGGTTTATCTTCCCTTGGACGGTGGCTGAAGCGGATCAGGGGATGCTCAGGCTAATGCTGCCATGAACGGACCCTTCTCCAAAGGACCTTCGCAGTGTGGCCATGCCCCGGCTCTTGCTGGTGCCAACACATCGGTCCTTCTGGTGTCTTTGCATCGCTGCCCCTCCCTGCTGGGTTGTTGGTGGGCACCTTCCTCGCTCAGGCACAGCTCTGGACATGTGGGCACTCTCCTAAGGGAGATGAAACAGAAGCCAGGCTGCTCCATGGGCTTAGATTTGTCTCTAGTTTGCAACTCCCCAGTTTTAAGATTTTGGGCCTGGTTTTATCTCGTTATTCTCCAGACCTCCCCAGAGCAGTCTCCTGTGCTGCTCTACACTTCAAAGGGAAATGAGACCTTACACGTTTAATTGAAGCCAATTTCCTCCCTGTTGTCGGGTTAGCGAGGGGGGATTAATGGGGGCCAAGGCTCAGTCCTCTGGAGACTCCCAAACATTTCAACACACAGGGCAACCCTGGAAGGGTGGAAAACACGCGAT
The DNA here is from genome assembly GCF_000690835.1 of Fulmarus glacialis. Taxonomy (NCBI): domain Eukaryota; kingdom Metazoa; phylum Chordata; class Aves; order Procellariiformes; family Procellariidae; genus Fulmarus; species Fulmarus glacialis. The sequence continues at coordinate 5,413 of NW_009206352.1, read as the reverse complement.
GGGGAGCTGGAGGTGACCGGGGCTGATCAGGAGCAGCTGAGATACATAAATCTCTCAAACCATCAAGAGCTGCTACCTTCCCCCCTCCCCCTTTATTTAAGCTATGTTTTTTGAATGAAACCTGAAGCAATTAAACTCTCTTTCATCAGATGTCCTGCCTTCAATTTACCTCCTGCTTAGCAATATCACAGGGAAAGGAAGGACGTGGGAGGCTCTTGCAGCCTCGCACAGGGCTGGCTGGGACACGGCGCAGCTCAGAGACAACCCAGCCAGGTCCCACTGCCCTGGGCATCCCTGCAGCCTCCATCACCTTTGGCAGCAGCCCCCGGGTCACCGCGCGGCTCTGGAGGGAAACTGGCTGCAAATGGGGGTGGTCTTCATGCAACGCAAGGCTGGTGCAGCAAGGAGGGAAGCAAGGCTACTTGGAAAGCAGAGGGCAGGGAGACACCAGCGGAGGGGGTGATGGCTGGGGATACTGGTGGTGCTCACAGGTACAGACAAGGGCACAGCTCCCATCCAGCTTCTTGGTCCATGTTAAGACCCTGCTCACGTGGGTCGGAGCAGGACGCTGTCTTCCCCGCTCGGGTCCGTCAGAGACTGTCCCACCGTCTCCCCGCCTGCGTGCTTGTCCATGCCATTCCCAGAGGATGAAGAAGGGCTTTTGCAGGGAGGGACGAGGGTGTCTGTGTGATGCTGTGACACGGGGGGAGCTCGAGACCTCTCCCCATCAGCTGTGCCACGGCCCCCGCTGCTCCCGGGAGTATGGGGAACACTGCAGCTGTGTGAAGCTCCTGCAATGCTCAACCCTTCTCTGCCTGTGATAAAGCAGATCCCGTGATAGATTATACATTGGCCAGAAAAGCTGTGAGATGGGGGTTTTTTTGGACAGTTTTAGGGTCACTTCGAGGCTCCCTGGGAGCCAGCTGCTGTCAACAACCAGCGAGCACAGCCCCCGCAGGGACCCGGCCTCTTCTCCCGGAGGTCCTACCCCCAGGGGCCGCGGCGTTGAAGCCTCCCTCCTGGCTGGGGAGGAATTTCTGCTGGTTTTTCCCACCCACCACCCCGGCCCCAGTGCTGTCCTGCTGACAAGCACCGGGATGCAGCTGGTCCCATCTGCCACGGTCCTCACTCCTGCCTTGCCCAAACGAGGGAGGACAAATCAGCCCAACCTCTGGCACATTCAGGATTACTCCAAAGGATTTAGGATCCCACAGGATCACCTGCCTGCCGTCACACAGCAGCGAGCCCCGCTCTTGAGCAGTCACCCCACGCCCTGGGGAGGACGCGGAGCCATTGCCATACCAGCTGAGGGGTGCAGGGGGTTGAGCTCCGCTCCCCAAGCAGAGCACCCCCCCGCTTTTATTCTGCTGTGCAGCCTGAGCCTAAACCCACGCCCTGCTGCGAGGCTGAAGCCCACAAACATTAACCCTCCAGCTATAAAACATGACTTGGTGTTTAACAACCACACAGCGAACCACAGCGATCCTAAAAACGGCACTGAAATTCCCAAGCCAAGGACTGCAACTGGTATTAATTAGTTCCTCCTCTGACAACTTTTTTTGGTGCCACCAGGTGGTAACAACGTGTATCTCAGCGATGTCACCAGGAGCTGGCTGTCCCCTAACGCCACCCAGTCTTGGCCGGCTGCTCTTAAGCCACTGGTGGGTGGAAAAGAAATCGCCGTGTGTTGGGGCATCTGTCTGCAGGGAGCGGCAGTGGCTCGTGGATCCTCCCTGGAGTATTGCATGGCAATGGTGGGGACTTGTTTTGAAGGACAGAGGGATCATATCCTGCCACCAAAGGTCAATTTTCTCCAATGACCCCTGGAGAAAAAGGGTTTTGCACGAGCACCGTGCGACAGTGGTGCAAAGTGGAGAGCCTCGATAGTGCCTGCCTCGACTGACTGCTCCACTGATGGAGCCGTGTCCCGAGCGTGGCTGTCCCCAAAACAGGTATCCACAGGACACCTGGGCTGTGGGGACACCGGGAGGACCTGGGACATCGCATGCTCCCTCCCCAGGAAACCCTCAGCCTGGTCCCCAAGCAGGGGAGGGAGGAGGAGTCTGGAAGTGGGGAAGGGCAGAAATGACCTCAGCGATAAACACTCCATGATAAAGCTTCTTTCTGGGTTTTTCAACAGCCCTTATTGCCCACAGGAGAGTTGAGCTGCATAGAACGCTTTTCATACGCTACATCCTGCCCGCCCTCCTGCCCGCCCCGGCTCCGCCGCTGCCTCTTCATCTCTCATCAGGCAGACGGTCCTGGCTTTATTTTTTTAGGGTGGAAGAAAGCGAAACCCCTTTGATGCCAGGAAGCAATGGAGAATATTTTCTGCTCCCAAAATAAAAGATAAAATTTTTCCAAGCGTCTCCTCTTCTCCTGCAGCCCCCCCACCTCCCCCAAACCTCGGCTCCCTGGACTCCCCGTCTCCCCCCGCTCCCCACCTCCCCGACCAGGTGAACTCCTCGGCAGAGGCAGTTGTCATCGTTTCAACACCTCGTTTTTCCCTCGCTCCTGGTGCGCAGGGAGCGACTCTTCCTGTTTACACACCTCCGGCTCTGGGCGGGAGGCGAAACAAAACCAGCTTTCATTCAGCGGAGAGGTCGGCGGGAGATGGAGCAGCCCTGGCCGCGGTATCCACCACGTCTCCTCTCCCCTCCCCTCGCCCATCGCCCGCCGCCCTGGGACGGCCGAGCTGCTCCTCCCCAGGGACCCCTGTGCTCCCCCCTGTGCCAGGGACGCATCGGCAGAGCCGGGATCCAGCTCCTTTCTCCGGGTCGGCTCCCTCCTCTGCGGGGAAATGCCCAGCACGGCCGATAGCTCGAGGCAGCTCCTGGACATCACCCAGCATGGTCGCTGGCACCTTCCCGGGCAGCGCAGCCACCGCGGAGGGTCCCATCCCTGTTATCACATGGCGGTGCGGGTTGCAGAGCTGAGTTTTACCTACAGCACATGAGAACCCGTTTTGAGGAAGGCAGGCTGCTGGCAGCCACCGCCTGACCTCTGTGCACTGTTTTCACTGTAATTTATTAAAGGCTGGGCCCACCCCAGCCCTGCCTGCGCACACCAGGGAAGGGGGAAACAGCCCTGCTCCTCTGCAGCTGCAGCATATCAGAGCTTTTAATTGGAAAGAAAAACTCTCCCACCCCTCTCCTTGTGTAACAGGATTGTCTCCGTCCAAAGGTTTCGCCTCAGGACTGTGCTCTGGGGAGTTTCACAACTGCTTCGTGTTTGAGAAGACGCCCGGATGGAGCCTCCCCGGCGTCAGCAGACACGGCACATCCATGTGTGCACGTGGAGACGTGGCCCACGCCAGAGCCTGTGTCTTCTGCTGATCCTGTGCCCAGGAATGAGTCCTTCCCCAAGTCCTTGGTGTCTTCTGAGCCCCAGCTGAGCACTGCACAGCCTCGCACCAGGGTGAAGCATGGGTGGGTGAACAGCCTGATTTGTGCCACCATACAAAAATCCAGGACCTGCCTCACTGCAGCACACAGAGTTAGTGCGGAGGACCTGGAGACCAACAGCCCCCATATACACCTCCCCGTGCAAGGATCGTCGAGGATCATCAAGGTGGACACGGGAGCACGGAGCCACCCGGAGCAGTGGGCACCGTCAGGGCGTGCTGTGGTGGAGGAGGAGATCGAGCAGACCTGAGGAATGGGCTCTTGACGCCAAACTGCTGCCGGAGCTGACCCCTGGCAGGAATGACCTTACACCACCCCTGGCTCCACCGCCGGGTGATGAGCATCGCTTCTCTACCCTGCTCCCCCGGGGCCACGCAGCGGGGAGCGGGCTGGTTTTGTTTTGGCTGCTGGCTGATGCTCCTTTATTCATATATCATCAAAGTCACATCTCCTAAGATGTGACAGAAAACATACAGATGAGGGAAAGAAGTAAAGTTTGCTGAGCAGGGCGGGATTTTCGTGCTACTTGGGGGACTGTGTCCTACTTTCTGGTGTTTCTTTTTCCTCCCTGACAATACTCCAAGGGAAAAGCCTCTGAGGACGCCCAGCCCTTGACCTTCTTAGGCAGGCAGAGCTTGCTCAGATGCAGCCTCCCCGACGGACTCCGGGCTGGCGTCTGAATTAAGGATGTTGATTGCACTCAGATTCTAATTTACTCGACTTGCTACTAGGAAGTCATCAGAAAAGACGTTTTAAAATCATTCAGGGAAAACTCAGAGCATAAAATTTTAATTGCCACCTTGTGAAATAAGGTTCTCCTGGGCTGGCCAAGTCTGACTGCTCTGCCAGGAGTGGATAGGGATGCGCTCCTCACCGGCTCTGCTGCTGTGGGCAGCGATGGGTGGACAGGAGGATGGAGATGGTGGATGATCGGCTGCTATATGTGCCGTAGGACTTTGATCTCTACAAGCGATTTAGGGAAAACATTTTGTCTCCGACACCAGCAGTGGCCCCGGGTTGGGCACTCATCTCCCATCGCAGCTCAGACTTTCGCCCCTTTAGCAAAAGCCTTCTGATATTTACAATAGATGCCACCTTCACCTCTGGAGCGTGATTGAATTATTCATAGTAACCTGTTTAATAGAATAATTCTGCTTGGTTTCAGACTGAAAATTGCCTATGAATAGCTTTCATTTTTGGTGATGTAATTCAAAACATAGAATAAAATATATCTGGGCCGGTGGCCAGTCCCTGAGCAGTGTGAATATTGAATGCTGGCCACAGCGGCCGGGCTGCAGGGGCCGGCTGTGCCTGAGCACACACACCAGCCCCGGGGCACCGCTTCTGCCCCTCGGCGGGGGGGCTCAGTCCAGGGTCTGCCTACCCCTGCGTGCGTCGGCATCACCCTTCGGGGGCTTCGCCTGGTGACCTGCGTGGGTTATGGTGCTCTCCTGCAAGGGCAGTCCATGCTTTGAAAGCCTTTTTTCCCCACTTCCCCCCCTTTTTTATAACGAAATCAAATTATGCTTTCTGCAAGTATGCTCTTATATTTGTGGATAAAGTCTGACATTCGTTTTAGATTATCTAAGGTAGGGATTTCGGGCAGGCACCCAGCAAGGTTTCAGAAAGGGGAATTAGCCCAGCCCCTGCCCAACATCAGTTCAGGCCCTGCTAATAGATGCTTCTGATCTGGGGCGCTGCCAGCTCCATCCCATGCCAGGACACCCTCCCTGTGCAAAGAGGTTCTTCTCACTCCTTTGG
>NW_009206352.1:0-231 GCF_000690835.1 Fulmarus glacialis | reverse complement strand
GTGGATAGCGTTGTGGTTTGGGTGAGCAAAATCTCCATCCTCTGCCCATACAGCTTCCCGCATTTGGAACTAATTCCTCCGGCAGCTGTTACAAGCTACTGACTTCAGAAGCCAGGCTGAACAGGGGATAATTATTTCTGCTGCAGCCAAAAATACGTTAGACCTTTGGTTTGGCTTTGAATATTCTTATTAAGCATCACAAAACTGTGGATATTTAAAAGAACAACCCAA
>NW_009206351.1:455-1831 GCF_000690835.1 Fulmarus glacialis | reverse complement strand
ACCTTTTATTCTGTGCCCTATCTCAAGACTAAAGGCGAGCAGACGCTGGCCCACGCACCCCTATAAAGTGCCGCTGAACTATGGCTGTGCCGAGAGCACAGGGCTCTTGGAACGGGCTGCTCCAAGCTGCGTGAAAAGATGAACAGAGATAATTTAATTGCAGACTAAATCGAGACTCCATTATAGCAACTCGTAAACCCAAGCACCAACTGAAGAGGTGTTGCCGGCTTCAAAGTACGTGGGGGTCTCCTGGCCAACTCGTTTTGTGTTACAGGTAAAACGCATAAAAAGGCAACACAGACCCAACGCTTGCACCACGCGTCAGAGGTGCGTGTCCTCCAAACAGTTGTTTTAGAGAATGGGCACAGTTAAGGTGACTAACACCTGGTCCTGGGAGAAAGGAATACAGCAATGCAGCAGTAAGCGAAGTTAGGAAGGAATGCTGATAGATGCTCAGATACGCCCAGAGCAATTTTATAGGGCAAGTTAGAGTCTTGTTAATTCCCTCAAGCTCTCTTCTTTAAGTTGCTCCTTTTCACGCTGTATCTGTGTGTCTATTTTCGGATGAAGTTTTCAATTCAGCACAGATGTTCAGAACTGGGTTTCATGCAGTAACAATCTTTTCACATCATTTTCCTTCTTGCACTAGAAATTACGAACAGAGGAAGGAGCTGGAGCCAGCAGCAGCTGTCAGAGGCTGGGTAAAATGCCACACTGGATGTATTTTCCCCCTTTGCTTACGGCTGCCGATGCCGCAGGCCCTGCGACCACAGTCACAGACCCCTTCACCATCAGGTGTCGGGGGCTGCTGCATCCCTCCCACCCCAAACCCCACGTTCGGGTAACGCGCTGCGAGGCGGGCTGCGATTGCTGGCGCTGCGAGGAACGCACCGGACGCTGCACCGGCTGTGGTTCACTGGCTGCTCCTCGGGACCAGCCCCTCTTCCCCAGCAGCGCAGTGGCATACCGAGCCACACACCAGAGAGAGATTGATCCACTTAGCACGCGCATACATACTAATTATGAAGATGGCATTTTAAATACGGGCGTTACTTCACCACCAGATCAGTTTTGCTGCAGGACGTGTGGTACGGTTGCGACAGCCCCGTGATTAGCGGTGACCGGCCCCGCGCGCCGCAGCAGAAGCACACAAGGCCAGCGGTGCCGAGCACGCAGCGAACGGCAAGGACAAGGCACGGGTGGGTGGCTGCCCGTCACCTCCTGCCCGGGCTGATGGCGCTGCCAGAGCTCAGACCTATTTCCACCCCAGCTGCCTGTGCTGGGCCCGTGGACCAGGTCACCCCGGGCTGGCCCCCCTCGCCCAAATGCCCCAGGGCATCGCTGGAATCATCCAAACCCGGCGCTCGGCCCCAACT
>NW_009206351.1:0-269 GCF_000690835.1 Fulmarus glacialis | reverse complement strand
GCGGGGGAAAAAATGCAAACCCGCAGCCCCATGCTGGCTGTACACACCCCGCGCAGGCTAATGCCGCACTTTCTGACTGGTGGCAGAAACACCCCATGAAACGAGACGCAGCACATCCTACAGCCCCGGAGCACAGCGGCTCTCAGTGCCCGACATGGTTTTTATCCACCGCTAACGAGTGCGCACTGAGAGAGCTCGGTGCCGAGGCAGGCTCTTCTTCATGCTTCTTGGTCAGGATTTCAGCACCTCAAGCTTCCACCGCGGCGGGG
>NW_009206350.1:0-3033 GCF_000690835.1 Fulmarus glacialis | reverse complement strand
GGGGCCGCGCAAATACCCCTCAAACACGGAAAGAAGAGGCCGCTGACAGCTGTAAGTGCGTAAATAATGATGTCACTGAAATAAGAGAGAACTTTTACCTCATGATTTTGGGTTGGTTTGATTTTTTCCTGTGTACTTAAGCAGGTGTACACCGACGCCGGGCGCTGCCTGTCCGCCAAGGTGATGCAGGTGGCTGTAACCCGCCCAGCGAGCTTCTCGTGAGGGCGCGGGGTAATGGGCTCTGGCACAGAGTTGGGGGTGAATCTGACAGTCGCCGAAATTCAGGTGTTTTGGCACCTCTGCGTACAAGCAGGGGTTTGTCACAAATAGAATTAAAAGCCTCGGTGCTGTAGGCAAAAGGCCAAAGTGCTGATGATTCTACCTTTGGTGATAATCTTTAAATAATAGAAAAGAAGGTTTATTATTTAAAAATCCAGTTCCAGCTAACATCTAGATGCCGTTATTATTTCCTCTGTACTATGAATGGGATATATATAAAAAATAATAATCATAGGTTGTAAGAACTGAAGGCTTTTACCAAGAAGATTACATTAAAGAAACCCCAACCATACAAACCCAACCGAGTCATCAGGAAAACTTTACATAAGAGCACACGGGGCCAAGAACAAAGGAGGCCTTTGCCAAAGAGAGCAACAGACAAAAGTGGCTGAAAATAAATTTTGACCACAAATCAAATTTACCTGTACAAAAGGTTGTATGCAATCTTTAACAATTTCTGCAGACTGGAATTATTTTTGGAGCAAGTCAGATACAAGAACTGAGTCAAAAAAAAATCAGTATGTAATTGCTACGAGAATGGCACACTCTTGGCAGCTTTAGCATCAAGAGTGGATACTTCGTGCAGTCCAATTTCTGGATTTCCACTGACACCATATCTTAATTCAAAAGCAGGTCTTCTCCTTGACAGGCTTGTGATATGCTATGAACTTTTACGCATGATTTAATAAAAAAATGTCACCTTAGGGTTTTTTTTTTTTCAATAATAGCTTGCAATTTTAGTCAAAGCAACTGAAAAGACAGTAGAAGAGCCTTGTGAATACAATGTTGGAACAAGCAATGGCACATTTCCCACATTTCTCATGCAAGAGATTGCTTTAAGACACCTTAAGAAATATCAGTACAGTTTGGTTTTTAAAAACTTTTATGTCACCTAAATTCTGTTGATTCAAAGAGTAATCCCTGAAGTACCAAATTCTACACAGATTTTTTTTTTTTAATAATCTCACGTTAAAACATAAGAGGTCTTCATGCAGTGGCTGTAAGCAGGGTAAAAGCTCTGTCCTGCAAATGAGCCAAACCGAGCAAAACCTAAATTTTTTCCTTTAGCTCTGTTAAGGACTTGCCAACAAGAAATCCTCCCAAACACAGATGTTTTAGGCAGTAACGTGGGCCTGACAGAGCTGAGATCTGGTGACTGTGCTGGCAGCTGCAGTTGCCACTCCCACCTTAATTTGGGCAGATCTTGATGAATCACATTTGTAGCATGTGATTTGAGATCACTTTTAATGCATTAGCGTGTCTGAATTGTAACCACGTAGATTGTTTTTAAAGGAGGATCTTTAACTCCACCGGTTACTCTGTGGCTGAAAAGTAGCATTTGCAGAGGTTCTATTAATAAAAGCCCTCACTGAGCCTTCTGGACGGGGCCAAAGAAGCATTAAAAAATTTAAATCTATTAATGCTAGATGTCCCATTTACTTCTGCCATGAAATAACAAGCGATGATGACTCGCTGCAGCTTGGTAATCCCCCAAGGTTTTACACATCACAAGAGAGCGAGGTAGAGAAGTGATTCTTACCAGGAATATACATTTGTTTTTAATGTAACAATTTGCAAAATTTTATAGTAAAGTTAAAAAAAAAAAAAAGTGAATTGCTGGGCTTTATTTGGGAATTTGAGATGGGATATTACTACCTGTGGGAAGAATCATTATCGTATTCAGTTTTTGTACCAGAGACACACAGTACTTTGGAATTAACTTTTGATAAAGTTTCCAGATTACTGAGACTTGGTTCGGCAGATTCAGCACTAAATATCCCCAAACCCAGACGGCAGCTATTTCATACTTCAAAAGCTCAGGCGCGTTACTCAGGGGCATCAGCCTGCTTGAGGTGAAGTAGCAGATGACTTTTTCAGTCACGTTACCTAATCTTGAATTTAGTACGACCAAAATCATCTCTTGCTGCTTGTTTGGAGAGCTGGTTTTTAGGTGTGCTTAAAGAGCATATTCTAAATGTTCTCTACGCCACACGCTGAAGGACCATCAGCAGAGTTCACACGTTGGTTTCAGCGCGTTACACAGAAATGTCAGAACCAGATGCGTGTCATTTCCTTTTTCCTCCGAGTTCCGCACACGCTGGCTGCAGCCCGGCCTCTATCTCATCTCCCGCCCCTCCCTGCCGAGTCACCCCACCATTTCCGTGTTTCCGCCCACGCTGCCATACTTTATTTTCAGGAAATGTCCCTAAATTGACCTTTATAACATAATAGCTGTAGTTATTTCCTGGGTTTTATACTCAGATATAGTTCGATGAGAATTAGTTCATTGAGCTCTAGGAAGCTATCATTAACTATGCCTGCAACAAGTAACTGCAACGTTAAGTTTCTTAAATGTAAATGCATTCTAGAAAATTACTCCACGCTTGATTTGCCTCCTCCTGCTCCCACCACCCCCAGGATGAATCAGGAGCAACTCAGCTGAAATCCCCGTGGACGTGCAGATGTGTAATAATGTCGAGTTTTGTTGCGCTCTCATTTCCAAAAGTGAGAACTATTATAATAATAGGAGTATTTTCTTTGGGAACATGACGCCTTAATGAAGTACTTTAACAAATTATTGAGAAAATAAAAACTTATGTGTGGAAATATCTGTGTTGCATCACACTTAATTTGCAAGAAATCCAATCCAGCAGGAGTGAATTCACTCCCGGGTGTTCTCCGGCTGCGCCAAGGCGCTGGCATCGGAGCGCGGATCAGCCTCCCCAAACGGCCCAGCGAATTCCCTCGTGGCCT
>NW_009206349.1:12588-12838 GCF_000690835.1 Fulmarus glacialis | reverse complement strand
GTCCCCCACCTGGCATGGGAACAGCGTGACTCAACGGGTGACTCACCCACCTCAAACGAAGCCAGTGATGAAGCACTTCATTCAATCAAGATTTAGATTAACCCAAGCTCTAAAAAGCTGTGCAATGAGAGGCACCATACCCCGCATCGGGGTCAGGACCCCATCGCATCCCCCCAGCCCGGGAGCACCCCCCCCACAGCCCCGGGTAGCCCTGGCACGGTGCCGGCAGCAGCCGGGCGAACGAGAGTCG
>NW_009206349.1:3718-12449 GCF_000690835.1 Fulmarus glacialis | reverse complement strand
GAGGAAAACCCGGCTGGGCGCAGAGGATGGGTGCAGGGGGGCCAAGAAGGCCCCGCTCACACCACCCAGCCCCTTCACTCCCCCTCGTCACCCACCCTGGGGGGACAGAAAGGTGGCATTTGGAGCCATCTCCCACATGGCATCCTGATGGCAATGAAGGCAGGTGGGGTGCACGGCCGGAAAGCTGCCGGGGTGCTCAGAGGGGAGGCAGAGACCCAGAGCCAAACCCAGCGTCATCTCACATGAAGCCGCACTAATCAATGCGCTCAAGCAGCGCAGGAATTTTATCACCTTGAGACAGTTCCAGGCAGGTTTCTCCTCGTTAGTCCCACTGTTTATCACACACCCTGGCCGGCCAGCTGTGCCTGGCCAGCAAAGCACGGGCAAGTCCGCTCTCCTCCAGTTCACAGCGGGGATTTGGGTGATGGGTGAGCTGCCAGCAGTGCTGAAACACGGCTCTCCTGGAGCTGAAGCTGCTCCCTCAGCTTCTTGTTCAAGGAGAGTGTTACCACGTTTTCCTGAGCTCTACAATTTCCAGGCTAGTGGCTACCATGATAAGCACCAACACTAAGAATCAGTCCCAAGTTGGGCATTTCTTGTTGGCAGCAACCAGAGAGGGAAAAACCCATTTAAGAGCCAAGAATACAGTTTTGGGAGCCAGGCAGCCAAGGCCCCAAGCTGCACAGTCCCCAACATCTCCCTGCTGCAGCAGCCCGGCTCAGGTAACGTGCCGCTTGCAATGCGGCGCCGGGCTCTCCCTGTCAGCAGGGACACAAGTCACGGTCACCGCAGCTTGGTGTATTTGTTCAACATCCTCTAGCCCTGAGAAACACCAGGAGGTCTCTTTAGGGAAGATCTCGCTCTCCCTGTCGTAGCCCACTGCTTTATGTCCTAGGGATGGTCGGCCAAGGGCCGGCTCCAGCCCCCGAGGATTGGAGCCTGGGAACTCAAACTCCCCTGCTCTCCAAAGCGAGACCTACAGGTCTTCTCCAGTGCTTCTCCCTGCTGATCCTTCACAGACAGTTTTGCCACAGTTGCTAATTTAGCAGGAGAGAGACTGGGGCTTGTTAGCAAGTTGGATTACAGGGGGAGTAACAACGATAAAACTTCTGATACCACGGCTGTTGAGCAGCCCAGCACCACAAGGTCAGCCATGAAAAGCTGGAGTATCACCACGGACTTTATGATAACCTAACATACCTAGTTCTCTGCCAAGAAGAGATATGAGCATCTCGACAGCAAAGACAGATGGGCCAGAGCACCTCCACAATCTTCTGACCTGCTAAATAAGGTTTGCCAAGAGCAGCCTGTGGATGCAGTGTGGGGAAAAGGAAAGCTCTGCAAGCCAGTGCATTTGCACACAAGAACCCTGCACCTCTCCAAAGCACTGACAGAGCCAGCCTGGGTGCTCCTACACAATACAGCCACACACAGAGGTTTGCTGTCCACACAGCAGGCAGGTCTGAGCTCAAGGGAAGCTACAGACCTTCCCCAAACAAATATCAGCACGGGAAGAAATCTCACGATGCATCTAGCCCCTCTCTCCGCTCCAAGGCTGGAGCCAAGACCCTCCACTTCTGCTCCATCCTGCACAGAGAGGCTTTCTCTACCTGTGCTTGAACAACAAGCAACAAAAATCATTTTCAAAAAAGAGCTTGTTCTGAAAACAAAGCATTCCTCACTGCTCCTCAGAGCTACAGAGCACGGAGAGCCCCAGCACGAGGACTCCCTCCAGTTAAAACAAGCCGAGAGCCCATTGCACGCCAGCTCCCGGGTGCCAGCCGCCAGCAGGTCCTCCCCTTGGCTCTTGCCCTCGCCTGCCATTCAGAAAAGCCCGGGGAGGAAGAGGATTTGTTAGCTCCAGTCAGCCAGTTCCTGTCCAACAGGTTTGCTCTCTTGTCCCACATTGTTACTGTTCCCATGCAACCCCCCCGTAGGCATATTGGGGCACGTCCGGAAACGATTACGATCAGCTACAATAATGTTCGAGCAGCTCCAGAGCCCAGCCAATGCAGAAAAACACCCTGTTCCTTCATTTTATGAATGAGTAAACCCTTATGCTTTCTATAAATGTCAAGATAAATTACCTGTGGGCATTCCCCTCTCAGCACAAACAACCACTTTACTGCTGCAGCTTTTTAATGGAGACATCAACCCGAATTACTTTCTTTTCCTGCGGAAGTGGGGAGATATCAAAGAAGGGGGCAAAGATCATGCCCAGATCTCCAAAGGTTTCACCTTCCCCACCCCACCTGCAAGCCTCCTGAAGGCAAAAAGCCTCCGTGGCCACTCACGGAGCTGCCTCGTTGGGGTCACAGGCAGCAGCACCCAGGGTCTCCAGCTTTAGCAGTGCCTTTCAGGAGGAAGAAGGGCAGCCCAGAGAGCAGCAAAAAGCCAAGTTCTCCCGGGGGAGCCCAGCCAGTGGCTTCATCACTCCATGGCTCTGCACCCAAGTGGAGAACTCCTCTTCAGGAGGACAACCAAGGCACTGTGACCAGGGCAAGGCTACAGGAGGGGCTCAGCAGACCCTGCCCAGCCTCCAGCACCGCAGGTGGGAGCCTGGACACAGAGCCACGACAGGCAGGTGCTGCTCCGAGCCCTCCGCACCAGCCTCTCCTGGGTCTAACATCACACTGGCCGCCACTCTAAGACTTGGGGGGAACCACAGGTTCCAGCTTTGGGAAAACCCTTAGAGCTGTCACCTCCTTTCCCACTGCAGGAACCAGGCTGCTCAGTGTCCCATGAGAAGCCACCGTGTCCCAGCAAAGAACCACGGAACCAAGGGGGACAGGCTGTCCTCCCCGCAACACCCGCAGGCAGCCGGAGAGATGCCGCGTTCCCGTGATGGGTCATTCCCCGCTGCTGCTTTCTTTCCCCTCCCCCTGGAGCTCAGCTCTGTTTTCCAAAACACATTTGGAAGAGAAGCAGCTCCTTTTCCCAAACATGATTCACCTTCTTTCAGCATTGATAAGGCATGTCTAAAAATATACAGAGATAATGATCTCTGAGACACAGGTGTTGGCCTTTCTGGCACAGCAAAAGAAGAACAGGGAAATAACCAAATGTTGAGCTCAATAACGTGAACCCATTTTTGATTTAGGAGCTGGGTATGGAAAGAAAGTCACAGACGCACCAGTGCTCTCTGCCCGGGGGCTGCCTGCAGCAGACTGCTTGTCGCCAACGGGACAGTACCAAGCTGGCCAAGGGTGCCTCAGAGCCCTGCACCTCTTGGAGCTGGGGGTGAGGAAGAGCTAGGACACAACCTAGTGAGGCCACTGTGTGCCGGCGTCCCCACAGAAATCCCCTGGGTCTCGTGGCACGAGTGCCCATCACACCAGTACAGCAGCACCTCTGCTATAGGAGCAGCGCACTTGGCAGCGACAGCAGCTTTGCCGGGACGACGATAGATGCCATTTACTGTACACAGCCCCGACGGGGGGGCAGCGAGGCAGGGCTGAGGCTTTGCAAGCTGCCAGACAGCCCGGCTGTGCCTCAGAGAGCCCAGGACTAAGCCGAAACTCGGAGCACATCGTTTCAGCCAGGGTACCCAGGGTTTGCAACTGCAGAGCCGCAGCCGCATCCCCGGATGGGTCCCCACAGGCACAAGCCCAGCTGGGGGAAGGGGCCTGGGGAAGAAAAAAAGAAAACACACACCAACAAACCCCCTCCAAGTGCATGGGCTTCCTTCAGGCCCTGACTTGTCAAGGCGGGCTTGCTTTGGTACTGTAGCTTATCCAAACATCTTCATCTCTTTCATAAATTCAATCCCTCCTTATCAGCCATCAGGAGGAAATGCAGGAGCTTTAGCGACTGAAGTGTGGGGAAGAGCCCAGCTTTGATTAACCCACTTACTCCCCGGAGGTCACTCACAGTTCAATCGTTGTGGATTCACATGTTCTCAATCACGTACTTGGAAGTCAGGCTGGAGGTGAGAGTTTTCTTTGCATTAAGGAGAAAGCAGGGGTAGGGAGGGGAGGGTCTGCAAATATTAATTTCAGAACTGCCAGTTCCCATGACTAACAGAAGGTTGTCAAAAACTAGCAGCTCTTCTTAAAGCCTCAGCTCTTGGAGCCATGGGAATAAACAATAACCTCAACTTTAGGATTTGGTTTTTTTCTAAAAAAAAAAAAAAAAAAAAAGACATTTCTGTAACAACAGGCTGCCAGGACAATTTTTTTTTTTTCTGGGTGACTGGAACACACCCCGAAGGGCTGACATTTGAAGGTAAATCAAAAATTCCAGGAGATCTCCTTTAAAAAGAAATTGCATCGGTTTTATATGCCCATCACATATATATTAAAGTGGAGTTGGAGAACTTTGTGGGGAAGCCGTGTTTGCTCCTGCAGCCAAGTGAGCACCCGTCGAGCAGAAGCAGCAATGTTATTTGCAAAGGGCACGTTTTCAGTTGGAAACTCCCAAGGTTCTGACTTCCTACATCAGAGCTAATATTCGCTCCCCGGTGTGCAGAAAACCACCATGGGATTTGTGTCATTCACCAGGTGAGGTTTCAAAGTGCAAACCTCAGCTCGTAACCCAGGTAATGATTTGTGTTTTGGCAGTTCTCAGCGTGGGGCAACATGCAGACACCCACTGAAGAGACACAGGCAGGGGGAAAGACTCTTCTGAAGGGGGGAAAAAAATAAAATCCTAATTTTTGCTAAGACCACCTGACAAAGCAGCCAGCCCCCTCCTCCCGCAGCTCACAGGGACAAGGCACAGCAAATAGTCTATATTTAACCACACATTAACAGGCAGCAGCGTTGGCGTGTGGAGTGTGGGGAGGCACAATTCCCACACCCAGACATCCTGGCAGGACTCACCTCGACACGCAGCCTTCCAGGATGCGGCCAGAGAGACAACGCTACTTGCTCAAGGTCAACCAGGAGCCTGGGGCGGGGGAAACGTGATGCTGGTGTTTTCTGTGTCACAGCACTTAACCACAGGACCTCCCTCGGGCAGCTTTGCCCTAAGCAGCAGCTGCTCATATTTGCACATCCCCAGCGTTAGCTTTGGGCAAAATCCCTGCTGCAGACCTGGGGCCACGTGGCTTCGTGGCGTGGGACGGGACCCTTCCCACCGGTTGTTACCACGGTGGCCCTTGCACATCCCACTGCTCTGATCCAGGATGCGGAGATGAAGTGTTTTCCCACCAGCACCTGCATCATTCTCCAAAACACCCATCCACCCAACCAACATCCTCCTCCTTGCAGTTGCTTATGGCTACTTGGCTTGATCTAACCCTAGGTTATAGTGGGGGCAGGGATACCGCAGCAGAGTTTCTGTCCCCTGAATTAATTAGGTGCTTCTCTTTTTCCCAGAAACAGCTAATCCCCATTTCCACCACCCTCAGCACTTGGAAATTCACTTTTCCATACTGATGCACAGAGAAGGAAGAGGCAGGTTTTCCCAAAAAGCGTTCCAGTCAGCCCAAGATACTGGAGAGACTGACATTCCCTCCAAAAACAGACTGGAAAGTGCCCTGCTGGGAGCAGGGCCCTGGTAGCACAGCTATGCCAGGTCCTCCCTGGCCGAGCTCGCTGCAGCACACAGATCCCCGCAGCTGGAGATGGAGCTGTTTGCAGAGGGATGGCGATGGGAGGGAGGAGGAGGAGGGAGCCCATAGCGACAGCCATAAAAAGACCACAGACCAACTCAGTGTTAGTTCACAGCTTCCCAACATGCATCTGCCTATCTCAGGCATAGCAGGGAAAGGTTATTTTGAGGATTTTCCCCTGCTACTTCTCAGTTTTCAGATGCTCCACCAGAATGCCACCAAGCCCAAAGCCATGTTTTCTGCTCCGGAACCTCTGGACTGAAGTGGGCAACAGTCAACAAGCTAATGCAGGATGTCTCAAAATGCAAATTTAACTGCCCAGCAGGATGCAGAGGCATCCTGCAGCCCGTCTGCATATGCAGGAAGAGCTGCTTGGCCCACCAGCAAACGCTCTCCAGTTCAACCCAAGAACCTGCTAGTATGAAGCTTCAGAAAAAGCAGCTGTGAAGGGAGGAGGAAGAACCCCACTTTTACCCAAGGGCATCATCTGTGGGCACATCAGCTCAACAGTGATGTCTAAGCAAGGAGGAGCTGAGCCCTCTGCCAAGGCTGGCCAGGCTTGTTAGTAAACCCAGTGCTGGGTGGAAACACAGCTGGGAGATTAATTAAGCAGCAGGCTGCAGATGAAACCAGCCTGCTCATTTCTACAAACAGCTCTCTAATAGACCATAGAAAGATTTCCTTGGGGAACAGGCAGCAAACACGTCACCTGAGGCGCCCCAAACTGTACAGAAGAAGGATACCTCAGAGAAAGGCAGAGTTGGGCTGGATTAGATGGCCAGATAGGTCTTTTCCCAGATTTAATCTTTTTAATTCATTGTCATTCCCACAATAATGCTCTGTGTTTTTAATTAAGTAAACCACAATATCATTTCAAGGAGATGCATGAACAAAGGGCTGGCTTGCTCTCAGCAGAGCTGACGTATGTTTCCAGCTCCCAGTTGGATGGTGATGCTGGAGATGAAAATTGCTGAAAACCTGGCAAGTAGCTTTTCCAAGGGGGCTTTTCCTTATGCCCACATACTCCAGCCTGGAAGCTCCTCTGAATTAGCCTTGGGAAGCTGAGAGCAGTCCATTCGATGAGGACCACCAGCATCACCTCGCATTACTGAAGTGACCTCCAAGACACATTGCCAGGCACAGAGGACAACACACACAAGACAAGAGGTCCACTGGAAGACTCTGACCCACATCATCTCTAAATCCCTGAGATGGGCAACCTGAGAGCGCTGGTGGCAAATACCACCGTCCCCCTTTCCATCCTGTTCCCATTTGGACAGCAGTGGGGAAGAACTGCACATACTGGTTTCTTTGCCTGCCTGGGGCTTCCATTCGCCAGCTGATTCCTGGGGTTTTTTTTCCTGTATCATGCCTTGAAAACTCCTGGAACTGGAGGCACTTCTGCAACTTTTGCTAATAAAGCTTCACATCAGTTTTTGCAAGGCAAGAGCCTGAAAAGCAGCTGCATGTCTCTACTGGGTGGCCCTAGCAGCAGTAGTAGCAGAGGAAGGGAGGTGAAGAATGCCATGTCCCTGCTCAAGCTGCCACGGAAAAGCAGGAGAAAAAACACAATTGAGTGTGATTCAGCCTACTGCAAGCTAAAACATACTCCATTACCAAGAGCCCATGGAACCCAGAGGGGCTCGGAGCAACAAGGTCTTCTGATTCACAGCTCCATCCAGAACTACTTGCGCCAGAAACTGCTCTCCTATGCATACTTTTCCTGTGCCTATGTATCTTCTGATAAGCAATTTAAGGTATTCTGTATAATTGCCTGTTTAAAGGAGAAGCGATCTTCAGTACTATTCACAAACTGCAAAGAGACTTGCTGTGAAGCCAACAGCCAAAGACACCCCTACATTAAATGGTAACGCCAAGCCCAGTCAGCGCTGTGTGTCACACCATCGCCTTTCCTGCCCTGCGTCCATTGCATCTCCCAGGCTCCGTTCCCAAGGAGGAGCTGGTGGGGAAAGTCATGAGCAACAGCCTACTCCAGGCAGCACGTGCCAGCTCCCACAGCCACGTACGTACTCATACCCACGTGCTCAGGGTCTGCCATGGCCTGTCCAGCCTGATGCTAACGCCTACAGAGGGGAAAAGCCCTCCCCCACAACATTGATAGCTAAGTCTTTTTCACTCTTATTATAGACCGTACATTTCAGATGCTGGTCAGCAGAACCATCTGATGGCTTCCCCATTGCTATGATCTATGGAAAGAGGAGACAAGGGACATTAAGACCCAACTGTACTATTTTAGGAAGTATCTGTGCGCTGACCCAACAGTCCCCTGTCTACATGACCTAAGTACAAATCCAATCAGCTCTCCCAAAAGACAGGAGACAACGGCTTCCTTCTCTCTAAAGTCCAGACCACAACTAGAAATAGAAGAAAGAGGTGCTCAAGGGAATGGTAAAAAGAACTCTTTACTTGATGATGCACCTTCCTGAATAGTTTGCTTTAAAAGCAACACTCCCACCAAACTGGTGAGCTCTGCACGATGTTTAAGGTTCTTTTCAGGTTGGTTCATTTGTCTTTTTTTAAATCACCCTTCCTTAATTTCATGACTGCAAAAAAAAGTAAACAATTACCCACAGAACTATAAGGCAGGCATCTGGAGGTCACAGAGATGCTCCCCGGGCAACCAGGTTGGAAGCCACCAAGAGCACCAGCACCAACACAGCAATGAAGGAAACCAAGCGGTCCTCTGGGCTCCTCTGTCAGCCAGGAGTGATGGGGGGGACCGTGAATCCAAGCCCTGGGATTCGGCAGCGCCTTCACCTTGTGCACACACCACAGCAATGGTCAGATGGACACCAAGAAGCACCCGTCCCCCAGCCTGGTCATTCACACCCCGCTATTGCTTTCTCCAAAGAGCCAGCCAGCCTTCGCACTCCTCATCCCAAACCCCTTCCTCCATCCTATCAGAAGGGCATCAAGTTTTCAAAATCCCTGTTTTTCTTTAAAAAGGAGGGGGGAAAAAGTCCAGAAACATTTCTTCGTTCTTCAGGAATGATTAATTATCTGCCTTGGCGGAGTGTAAAATACCTCACTAGCGCTGTAGGCTGGGCTGAGTTATTGAGTGAGAGCGCTCTGAAAGCTCCCCCCGCCTCTAGATTACACGGCGAGGGCTGCAAGCTGAAATTAAAGCGCATGCTGCCGCAAGGGAAGTGGCACACG
>NW_009206349.1:634-3708 GCF_000690835.1 Fulmarus glacialis | reverse complement strand
GGGAAAAGGGTTTGGGGACTTGCGCTGTAACGAGGGGCCAATTTCTTAAAATAAAAGCAGTTCTTAATAATCCACAGTTAAAGCACATGGTGGCTGTGTCAGCAGAAACACCTTGCTTGAAACTGGGCTAGGTCGCACGTACATCTCCCCAGGCACCGGCACGGAGCAGCTTTCCAGACCCGACCTGCACCCAGGGATGCTCCAGCACCAGCTACCGTCCCACCAAGAGGGGAGGACGTTTCCCACCTTCTGGCACTCAAGGGCAGGCGTGGGATAAGGGTGCTACCCCTCAGGAGGACATTAAAATGAGCATTTTCAAAGCAGAAGTGCAAAACCTCAGCGGTCTGGGAAGTCAGGCTTGCATTGGGTCATGGCACTTGCTGCACCGCGGCGCTTTCCAAACAAGCTGTGGCTCAACTCAAAAAGATGATGAGAAAGCTGGTCTCTCACTTTTCCTTCCCTGAAATCACTCATCGGGGCCCCGGCAGCGCTGCCCACTGCCCTCACCCCAGCATTGCTCAAATTGCCACTGCAGGACTTGCACAAATAGGTGGGTATTTTACTTTTTCCTTCTGCAGAAAGGCTCCCAGACCTCCTGACTGCACAGAAAACAAAGCAGCTCAAATTTAAGCTTAAAACCCAGAAGTTAAACAAAAAGAACCTCAAAATATATTATTGGGTTATTTGGGTTTTTTCTTTAAAACTTCGTGGTTTGGAGTGCCTGGTCTGCAATTTGCAGATACCTGAGCCTGGCAGCACTCCCTCGGCCGCGCCGGGGGAGACCTCTCAAGCACGCGGGGATGCAGCTCAAGGGCTGCCCAGAAAACCCCTCTCTATCGCACGCTCCAGCCTGTCCCCAAAGGGTGACAGTCCAGCGTGAGAAGTCACAGCAGCACATGGAAAGCACAGAGGCAAAAGTTCAGAGAAAAGCCACGTGCTGCGGGAGAACTGGGATGCAAGAGATGGACATTTCTCAGGAGAGGAGGAGGAAAGAGGTTTCTCCATTGGGATCCAGCAGTTGTGGGAGAGACACTTCATGGGGGAACACCACCACAGAGAAAATCAAGACAACTGGAGGGCAAGCACAGCCACCGACTCACGCAGACCATGCCCAGCCCCGCTCCATCCTGCACATCCAACCCTGGACTTACTTTCAATACAAATCCCTGTTACTGGTCCTGAGCAACCCAGACACAGAGGCCTGGGGGTTTGCAGCACTTGCAGATGGCGTTTGCAATTTCCTACATTTCTTCCCAAGCCAGCAAACAGCCGGGGCGGCATCTCAACCCCCTCTGGCAGCTCCACATCCTCCAAGGACGTTCCTGCAATGCTCAGGTCTCGGGATTCAAAGCAGGAGGCCACCCCATCGGCTTCCCTGCAGCCAGCCCTGACCCCTCTTGGTCCCTCGCGGCAGTGATGCAAAGCTCTTCGGTAAAGCCAGGATGCTCTTGCTCCTCCAAAAAGAAGAGTAGGCAGCAGGGGGTTGGGTGTGGGGGGTTTTTTCTCTCCCTCCTCTTTTTTCCAGACCTTGCTGAGGCAAGCTTCTTTTTCAATCGCTAAGGAAAATAGTTATTCCAGCTGAGGAAATAAGCCTTTAAGGACCAAAAAGAGCCAGGCAAATTAGGTTAGAGGTGTCCCCCACATTCCCGAGACAGAACCGGCGACACTGTTCCGTGCTGCACACCTGAGCCACTCCGGGCAAGGAGTGCGATTGCACGGAGAAGGGAAAAGTACCCTAAACTGAGCGATTTCAAGCAAAACATGCATTGGTAGCAAATCACACCAGTGCCCAAGCAAACAGCGGCCGGTGAAGAATGCGCTGCCCCTGCCAGCACCGCATGGGCCAAGCGGGGCCGGGGCTCCAGAGCTGTCAAGCCATCACCTTTCACCAGGTCCTTCCACGGGATTTACAGTCTCCTCCCACACGCTCCTGCCCTTATCCAGAAACTTCTTTGCCAGCCTTTGCGGGATCTGGCCTCGGCCTCTCCTCCTCCCCCAGCCGGGTGTGTTCTCCCCCTTGCCAAAGCCTCAGGCAGGGTGGGAGGTGACATTTCCACCGGGGTCACTGCTCCCATCCTCCCTGCAGCCCCAGGAGCTGCAGAGCAGTAGGGATGGGAGTAGGTGTGGGAATACTGCGGGAGGGCAATGTGGTCAGAGGACCATTAACCCCTGATGTCCTGAAAGACACCAGTGCCACCAAGAAGCACGTCCATGTGGACTGGCAGGAGGGGAAACCCAGTTTGGGTAGATACAGGTTGAAATTCATCAACTGGACAGCCAGCAGGTCATCACAAGGCACCGATAAGAAGGTTGCAATTAATTACTGCATCCTTGGGATCTTTTATTATCTCTGCCAGACCAGAACATTGAAAGCCGGCGCTCCTCACCCTGTACCTTGCCATGGGTAGCTTGCAGACCATACCAGGTGAACCTGAGGCATGTCTCTCCCACTCCAAAGCTGCCACGTAGGGGTAACTGCTACTGTCCCAAATACCTATGCCTTCAATTTTATCTAAAACCTGTGCCCTTTTGCCACCAAGACACCTTTAACCACCCAAAGACATCTACCGCCACATAGGAGAGGGAAAGGAGACCTGCAGCCAAGTAGCTCTCCACACCAGCTGATGTGAACCATCCCTTGGATGACTGGAGCATCTAGAAGGTAACACCTCTCTGGCAGATGCCAGCACATGGGACGGTTTCTTCTCTGAAGCAATGACCTTTCTCAGTTGTGAGAGGAGAGTTGTGCGGGAGGAAGCTAGGTGACAGTTACACTAAAAGCCCAAGGCAACCTGCTAAGCTTCAGGACAAGAAACCCCAAAGGGCATGTTTGCAAAGAGCAGCTTTGCAACTGGAGATGGCCCAGAGCAGACGGTTCAACCCACCGCAGCAGGGAGCATCAGCACCCAGAGAGGTCCTTTCCTCGACAGACACAGAGCAAGCCGCAGGAGCCAGAATCCACTTATGCCTCAACTTTTTAGGATGTTTGGAGCTTCCCCCCCTCCACCCCGCAGATCATTTGCTAGAAGCAGCTCTTTCATTTGGACTTAATAATGTTTAATCACCTCCACACT
>NW_009206349.1:0-211 GCF_000690835.1 Fulmarus glacialis | reverse complement strand
GATTCCCCCCCACATTGTCCCCCTGCCTCTGACCAGCCCAGAGCTCTCTGGCCTCTGGGACACAAGATGCGTCACTTCCAACCCAACCATCTCTTTGCCTGGATCCAGAACAAGCAAAACAGAGCGCTCCCAAGCAGCGCTCTGCAGTGAAAGGCTGAGGACCCCGTCCCCAGGACCCACCACCCCGGGTGGGCAGCCCAGGCCTCCCCGC
>NW_009206348.1:3385-3604 GCF_000690835.1 Fulmarus glacialis | reverse complement strand
GTCCCCGGGCTCTCCCGTCCCCCCAGAGAGCCGCGCTCGGCGGAGCAGCCGGACCCTTCAGGACTGTCAGCAGATGATTAATGACCAACAACCCCGAAACTGCCCCGATTGCCAGTTTGGGTGTTGTTTGACCCGGTGCTTAATGAGTTCAGATGTACTTCTGCAAGCCACTTCACGCAGGCTGGCGGGCAGTCTCCCCGAGTCCCGTGGGGCGGGGGG
>NW_009206348.1:1668-3174 GCF_000690835.1 Fulmarus glacialis | reverse complement strand
TGGCTTGGGCCAGGCAGGGCTGCCGGGTCCCAGGGAGGGATGCTGGATTTGGGGTGACAAACCCCAGTGAACCTGCAGCCGGCCCCTCGGCTCCCCCCCATCCTGCCACCTCCGTGGGGCTCGTGGGGAAGCGCCTTTCGGGGGGTCAGCGCCCGGCCGGGCTTTTGACCGACAGCCACATTCCTTTGGCCTGATTTTATTTGTTAGCAGTGTTTGGCCTGGACACAGAGACAGCTAATGAGGGACTGAGTTTATTGCAGTTTGATTTTTCTGTTAAAACAATACAATAAAATAAATGCAGTTGGAAATCTGGTATGTGTTTGTACATAGTAGATTTATGGCTCCGGAGGCTTCCAGAGAGACGCAGCCTTTCATTCCCTTCCTTATTGGAACAGATCATATTGCAGAGTTTAAAGGGCTCTGGAGTTGTGATTTATTTGAAGGGAGAAACTAGGGAAATCCAACTATCTGTTCCCTGGCTCAGATCATCCAGTAACTCCCTGGCCAAGGGGACAGATCTGCACCTCCTCCACGGATTTATTTTTTTTTTCCCCTCCTGTCGCTTACATTATCCTGCTCTAAATATATCACCGAGACAGGGCTGACTCCTGACCTGGGCTTCAGCACCTCGCTGAGGCTTCCCCAGCCCTTCCTGGAATCCCACAAATAAATCACCCTCCTGGAGCCCTTTCCGAGCTCCTCCGCGCCGCTCACGGGACGGGACCTGCACGGGGCCGGGCACTGCCTTGATCCAGAGCGGAGATCAAGGCAGAGATCTTGTTTTTATCTCTGGAATCGGGTGATAAATCCATGCCACCGGTCCCTGGTTCCTTTCGAGGGAGCCCTTTCCCCTCCCTCGCAGCTCTCCTGGCGTTTGCACGGCCCCTGGGCAGAGGAGAGCACAGCGGCTTGGATCCAGGTCAGGATTCGTGCCTGAAAGCCTTTTTCATGCATTTCCTAACCTGCCGGCCCCAGCCTTGTTCCTGCGGCTCAGCCAGACCCGCTGATGGGGGATGATGCTGCGGCTCCTGCAGCCGAGGAGAAGGGGGATGTGCCGGCTGCTCCTGCATCCGAGCAGAACCGCAGTCGGGGCTGGGGCTGCCGCGGCCGCTTCCTTCCCACCCTCGCAGAGCAAAACCGGGTTTTGCCCCTCTCGTGCCCCGGGGATGAAGAACCTCGACGGCTGTTGCGGGAACAACCGGAGCATCACCGCAATGGCTTGACACTCGGTGCTGCCGTGGTGCACCCAGCGCCGCCCCAGTCATCCCAGTGGTTCCCACCGGCAGGAACAGGGTGAGACTGTTCCCCCCAGCCTGGAAACGGGGTTTTTCTAAAGCATTTGATATTTGCAGGCAGGAACTCTCTGGGTTTTGGTGCAAAACCCCTCCTGCTTCTCCCTGGTCCTGGGTACCTCCGGAACATTTGGGAATGACCAGTTTGGGTCCCACCAACAACATTTATCCTTCCCTGTGCTGCGTCGGGAGGCCCACGGGAGTCGCCGGGGAC
>NW_009206348.1:326-1616 GCF_000690835.1 Fulmarus glacialis | reverse complement strand
AGCCGAGGGAGGACCCGGCTCTGGCGACCGCTCTCCTTCTCCTGCCCCTGCTCCATCTCAGCTTCTCCAGCCTGTGTTTTTCGCGGGGTATTTTCTCCCCCTGCGCACAGATGGGCTCTGTTTGCCATTAGCTTCCCCTCTTCTGCCCTAGGAGCTGATCCGAGTGCTAATTCTCACGCATGTTTCGGGTAAATCTACTTTCTTTCCCGGGATGAATTGTGGTTTCCAAGCGCCATTAATCATTTCCCTTTAGAAAGCAACATCGGGGGGCTGGAAACATTGCTCCTTTATTTAGTGGGAGGATGACCTGGCACGCTGGCACCCGGCCACGGGGCTGGCGTCTGTGGGACGACGTGGAGCGAAGCCTTGGGGCGAGCTCCCCTCCGCTGTGCTGGGATGGCGGCACTGGCTCCCACCGGGACCGTCCCCCACAAGGACAAGCCCCCCGGCCCTGAGGTTAGGGGTGAGCAAGAGCCCATGAAGCAAGAGGAGGGAGGACGGAGAGGAAAACGCTGCCAAAATGCCGCATGTTTTAACCCTTTCCCGAGAGTTTCTTCCCAGAGGAGTCGTTCCCCAGGGAGCTTGTTGCACCATGAGATGTGTCGTGGCGACAGCAGAAATGCCAACCCTGTTCTCTGCCTGCCCCAAGTGCCCCTCAAAATGCCTGGGACGTGAAATCAGGACCCTCCGCTTATCGCCCGCCGCAGGGCTCGGGTGGGCAGGGAGTCAAAGGAAACTTCTCCTGCCCCGATTGCAGCGAGGGTAAGAGGTGCAGCGAGCACATGTGAACGGTTTTCTCCTTTCCAGCTCAGGACTGTCAGAGGATGATTAATGGCCAACGCCACAGAACTGCCTTGATTGCCAAGTGCTGTATTGTTAGCACTGACATGTAACGAGCCCGGACATACTTTAACACAATTCTGCACCATAATCTGCAAATAACGTTCGATAGACTTAATTTGTTAAGTATTTCCCCCCTCACAGTCCCTCTCCCCACCTCCTTTCCCTTTCAAAGGCATGTCAGAGTGGCCAGGGGCCCGGCCAAGCGCCCCACAGCCCCCCCAGCCCCGCTGCAGCCCCAGCTCTTGCCGGGGATTTCCCTTGCCGGGCTCAGCTGTCCTTTAGGTTTCGGCTAGGAGGCAGCTTTCTCTCTTCTCCCAGCCAAACAAAAGATCAACTTTTTATGCACATTCAACTCTGTGCAGATTCAGTCCCCCCGCCACTGCCGTGCTCCGGTGGGAGCTGCCATAGTTACTGGCAATTTTGGGGTTCTGCCAGATGACTTCGGGA
>NW_009206348.1:0-218 GCF_000690835.1 Fulmarus glacialis | reverse complement strand
TTACAGCAGCATCAGGCGCTCACGGAGCACGATTCATCCTCGAGGCGCTTTACAAACATCGTATTAGACAGTTATTAGGCATCACGGTCAGCGAAGCGCCGGGTTTGCCTTTTAGAGTAGCT
Source organism: Fulmarus glacialis (assembly GCF_000690835.1). NCBI lineage: Eukaryota > Metazoa > Chordata > Aves > Procellariiformes > Procellariidae > Fulmarus > Fulmarus glacialis. Next base: position 96 of record NW_009206348.1, on the reverse strand, counting down.
TCCCCCAGGAGGTGCCTGGGGAGGTGAGCGGGGCCGTGCCAGAGGGTGCTGGGAGCACCAACGGATGGGGACTGGGATGGGACTGGGATGGGACTG
>NW_009206347.1:2853-4721 GCF_000690835.1 Fulmarus glacialis | reverse complement strand
CTGCCAGCCCCAGCTGCGCAGGCAGGGGTGGGAGGGGGTGAAGGGGTGCCCCACAGGCCCTGCACCGGGACACAGGGACCCTGGGAGAGGGAGGGACCCCAAGGCTTGTGGCTCACCGATCATCCTGACAGCCTCCTGCCGCAGGGACTCCTGCGGGCTCTGCAGGTAGAGCTGGCTCTGGCGCAGGTAGTCCTTGGCCCTGCTCTTCTTCCTGGCCAGCTGCAGAAGGGCGCAGGGTTGGCACAGAGCTGTCCCCAAGTCAGGCCGTCCCCTTGCCCAGGGCCACCCTCCTTCCCCCCAGCGAGACATTCCCAGCTCCCTGCCGTGTGGCATCGCGGTTCGGCGGGAGCAGAGGGCTCCCCAGGGACGCTGGGGTGCCATCCTGGTGGCAGGGTCCCCTTTGGGATCCCGGGGGCGAGGACAGCCTAGAGCATGGGCGTGGGGCAGGGCTTGCCCAGGGTGGATTCCAGGGGCCTTGGGGCTGTGCTTACCAGGCATTCGCTGATCCTCCATGCCTGTGTGGTCTCGGCCAGCTGTGCCAGCTGCCCCCACTGCAGGAACTGGCCAGCGCTGCAGAGGGCTTCCTGGGAGGCCTGGAGAGGAGCAGAGATGCCACCACCACCGCCAGGGGCACAGGACCCTGTGTCCCCCCTCTTGGCAGGGCTCAGAGCCTGTCCCTGCCCGTGCAGGGAAGACGCACCAGCTGGGGACTGATGCTGCCACCAGGTTCAGCAACCCAGGGGAAGATAAGGGCAGCCACCCTCTCTGGCTGGAAGCCTGTTGGGGCTTCAGTGTTTTGGCCTTGGTGGCCCCAGGCTGCTGCAGAGCCGTAGTCCCGTCTCTGGGGCTGCCGGCACCCATGCCAAGGGCTGTGCGGAGGGAGACCCACCTCCCCATCTATCTGGGCAGCAGGAGGAAATGGCAGCAGTGGGCACAGAGGCGGGCTCTGCCTGGTCCTAGGGACTCGGCAAGCTAGACCTCACGGTGACACACATTTGAAGGGTCCAGTGTCAGCATCGCCCTGCCCAAAGCACCAGTCAGGTTGGGAATCCCACCTTGACCACTGTCTTGTCCTGGTCATGCAGGTGAAAGACCAGCGGCAGCAGGCTGTCCCACACCACCTTCTTCATCTTCTTCTTTTCGGCGCCCACCACGAGCCCCATCACTTTTTGGAAGAGACGCATGGAGAGCTCCCGCACCGTGTCCAACTCCTGGGGGAAGAGGGGAGCCCATGGTGAGCAAGGGGATGACGTGGAGATGGACGTCCCCAAAACAGCCACAGGCAGCTCCCGAAAGGGAGCGAGCTGCGCCATGCAGAAGGTCTGCCCAGGGGGGCTGGGGGCCAGAGAGGGAGATCCTGTGGAGGGCTGGGGGATGCTGCCAGGGCAGTGTGTGCATCGGCGGGGCTCAGCACTCTTGCCGCTGTCCCAGCAGGGAGGCCGAGCTGGGGTGAGTCCATGCAGGGGGTTTGGGATGCAGCATGGAGCCACCGAGGGCAGCGATGGGGTCTGGGGGCTTGCGGGGCAAAGCATCCCCCTGCAGAGCAACGGGGGCTGCGATGGGAGGCGCGAATGGAGGTGCCCAGTGAGCGGGGCATGGGGCTCTCCCCTAGCCTTACGTCATTGAAGAGCGGCGGGAGCTTTTCAGCCAGCGCCAGGGCGGTGAGGCTGGGCATCTTCCCCTCCAGCAGCAGCAGCATCTTGCCGAGCACGGGAAGGGCCGCAGCGCTGGCGTCACTGTCAGCGCCCTGCAGCTGCTCCATGACGTACGGCAGCAGGACGAGGGTTTTTCTTGCCTGTGTGAGACATGCCACCTCCTTTTTGTAAAGCCACAACCGATCGCAGGGGTGAAAACCCCCTCCGCAAACA
>NW_009206347.1:2031-2485 GCF_000690835.1 Fulmarus glacialis | reverse complement strand
AGGGCTGAGGAGGCAGGAGAGCTGGCAGCAGCCAGCACAACTCCCGATGCCCAGAAAAGCCCGAGCCGCCGTGTTACCCACCGCCCGTTGCTCCACCCTGGGCTGCTGTCCCCCGGCTGCCCTCTACTCACCGTGTCGGGCCTCTCGGTGAGCCTGAGGATGGCCCTCAGCACCAGGCTGGGCATCCCCACGCACTGGCTCTGCAGATACATGGGGAAGATTTCCAGGGCACAGTCCAGCTCCTCACTCAGGCTGGTGCAATCCAGCATCTGAAACAGGCAGCGGGAGCTGGTGAGGTATGGTGCTGGCTCCAACCGTCAGCTCAGGGCAAGGATGCTGGGGCAAGACCAAGCCCAGATGGAGGCGGCAGGGATTGCGGAGAGCCCCCGTGCCCCACACCACACTGCACTGGTTGCTTGCCTGCTCCTCCACGCTACCAGCCGGAGGAGCCCCA
>NW_009206347.1:1063-2012 GCF_000690835.1 Fulmarus glacialis | reverse complement strand
CCCCAGCTGCCCCCACAGTGGTGGGCATGGGAGAGCTGAGCGTTGGCGGGAGCTTGGAGCGGTGCCATCAGGCTCACCTCGATGAGGAAGACCATGGCGATCATCTCCCAGGTGGAGTCCTCCATCCTGAGGAGCTCTGCCAGATGGCGGAAGATGGTGGAGCGCAGGGGCCTTGGCGTCTTCATCATCTCCCTGGCAGGGGGAAGGAGGCACCGTCAGGCCTGAGCCGGGCGGGCACATCTCTTTGGGGTTCGCACCAGTCTGGACATCACCAGTCTGCAGCACTTTCTCCGAGCAAGGGGGGCCGCCCTGCCATCAGTCCCAAGGGAGGGGGTGGCATGGGGTGCCCAGTCCCCTGAGAAGGGGGTCTCACCTGGCCACGACGCGCACTCCCAGGAGGTGGGTCTGGGTGCTGAGCAGGGCGTCCCAGCCACCCTGCGCCTCGATGGCCAGCGCCTGGCTCTCAAAGCCCATGCTGCAGAGTAGCACTCTCATGGACTGTACCGCAGACCTGCACAAGGAGAAATGCTCAGCTCCCACCGGGACCCCTGGCCTGGCTCCGGGTGGCTGGCCGGGATGAGAGGACAGGGATGGAGTACCTGACGGGAGTGAGCACATCCTGTTGGTGCTCCTTCCAGAAGATGCACACCTCCTGCAGCGTCAGCTCTGTGGTGAATGACACTTGGAAAAGCAGTGCCAGGAAAAGCTGGGGGAACATCGCCCCCCCTGCCGCAGGCAGGCAGGCTGCAGGATTATCTCGCTTATCGTCTTGGCTGCCTGCAGAAGACATCCAGACACTGAGATGTCCCCACGCCCCTGGGGAGGTCAAGGCTTGGGCTGGGCAGGGAGGGAGAGCGGGGGCCCCGGACAGCGGAGAGCAGCCCCGGAGGTCGGCGAGGCCTCATCCAGCAACTCACAGCCAGGGAGAGGAGGCGCGGGTTGTCCTTGG
>NW_009206347.1:0-853 GCF_000690835.1 Fulmarus glacialis | reverse complement strand
AGCAGTTCCTGCAGCACCTTGTCTGCAGCCTCGGGCAGCATCGCCCTCCACATGGCCACGGCGACACTGCAGGGACCCAGGGCTCTGTCAGCGGGGACACCTCGAGGATGGCCGGGCTGAAGTCCCTCGGGAGGGTCTTGGGGCCCCTCTCCCAGCGTGAGAGGAGCCCGAAAGGCTGGTGGGCCCCGTACCGGTTGCATATCGGGGAGCACTGCAGCAGGCTGGCCACCACCTCGCTGGGGTATTTGCCCATCAGCACCAGCAGGGCCCTGTCCAGGCTGTTGAGGGCTACCACCGCCCTGACGGAGGGCAAGTTTCTGTAGATGGCCCGCAGGATGTTCAGCACCTGGAGGGGAGACACAGGTGGGAGGGGTGATGTCAGCAGGGCGAGTGCGGCCGTTTGCCCAGCTCCCACTGGGAGCTGCTTCCGTTCCCGCTGCGGTATGTCGGCTTGAGATGGCGTCAGGGCCGGCCAGGCGCAGAGCCAGGGGAGGAACCGTCCCTGGTGGGCTGGAGCATCGTCCGTGCCACCCACGGGCTACTCACCTGCCCCGGCTGGAAGGCAGGGTCCTCCACCAGGATGTCCACCATGTGGGCAGCTATGGTGATGCTGTAGGAGCTTGGGGCTCTGAAGCTCTTGATGGCCATGAGGATGATGTCTACCTGGTCGGAGGGCTGGAGGTATTTTGTGAACATCTGCAGGATGAAGGAGAGGAGGGGAGACTTGTCACCTAGAGCGTCGCCCAGAGTAGCTGCGCTGTGCAGTGAGAGTGGGACACAGAGCCAGGCTGCGCTGGGGAGGAGACCAACGGTCGGGGTCCCGGGGGGAACTGGAGCTTGCCTAGACCCCGTT
>NW_009206346.1:9467-25956 GCF_000690835.1 Fulmarus glacialis | reverse complement strand
GGCTCAGCGCTGCCTCCCCTGCCCCCGGCTGCGTCCCTGCGTGCAGCAGGAGAAGGGGACAGCTATTGAACAGAAAAGCGGGTTTTTTGCCCGGAACAGCCCAGCGAGGAAGGACCGCTGCAATATGCTTAAAGGTCCCTGAATCCCACTTCGTTATCTCAATGAAATTCCTTTTTTAATTCATTTACTAATTGGCTGTAGCTAATTGCCGCTGTAGCGATACCGCTCCGTTACTGCTTTTAAGGCTGTGCACTTAAAGGCGACAGATACTTGAAAGCCAGACGTCAATGCCGTTTAAATAACGGCCCAGCAGCAGACCCGGCCATGCCCCCCTGCCCTCACCCCCGCTGGTGCCCGCACCTTCGCTCCATACGGAGCTTAATTAAGAGCAGTGGCATTGCTCACGGATGCGTCTGGAGAGTCATAAACGGAATAACAGAAATAAAATATACTTGGTGGTAAAATATTATTCGATATTTTGCTGTTTGTATGTATTATTACCGATATTTACTTGGATTAAAAGATGCAACTATGGTGTGTTCACCAAAACAGATCCTGCTGGCAGATTAGGTGAGTTGTATCCCTTTAATCAAAGGCTTCAATGCTTAATTGCATCTTAAATTAACATTATAGTGTTTTAAGTATCTTAATTATACTTTGGCAACTCTTGCCTAACACACACGCTCTTGTTTAAAAGCCCCAGCCCTGCCAGTGCCGCAGCTCAGGCTGCCTGTGCTGTTTCAGCTGCCTCTTCCCTGCCTTCACTGCCCGGTGAGTCTTTCAGCACAGCGATCTTCAAGAGTTAATCCACATTTAGTGTTTGTATTTAAACATCAGCCCACCGTTTGTGAACTAAATCTACATAGCAGGTGTTAATTGAGTGCTAATTTATTTAAATTTCTCGTGATGAAAGTGATTAAGGGAGGAAGTGTGTCCCTGGTTGTTGGAGAGATTATTTGCTTTTTAAGTTAAAAAAACCAAACAAATTGGTAGTTTGCACAGAGAGAGCTGAGTGCTTAAGAAAAGGTAACTGCAGCATGATCGTTTGCCCTGTGGGAAGCTGTGAGCGGCTAAAGGTCAGACTCTGCTCAGACAGGCTCCCTGGCTTCCCATCGGCTTCAATGAGGCTGCAGTATGCTTGCTTCAGAACTGAAGTTGGCTGCAAGGCATCAATTTAAGGACAGCTTCATGCATTTAAAAGGCTGGACACAACTAGGACGACTTGTGTGAAAGAGATGGAACAGAAAAACGTGAGATCCAGAAGGTAGGAAAAAAATAAATCTCGTAGCCTGTGCTAGGGTAGCTTAGTAGTGCTCTGAGCAGCACTGCGAGGTGTTAGAGACCCGCTTTTCTGTACTGCTTGGTTTACTTTCTGTGAATGGTGACACGCTGCGTCTGATCGGGTTCTCCTAGTTGCTTCAGTCGTATAGCAACAAAGGGCTAGAAAAAAGTTAAGAATCTCTTGCTTATTTATTAAGGAATCTTAAAAGCTACCTAAAAGACCTGGCAGTATATTTAGTGCCTGAAGCCTCTTCTTTTGTTTGGATAAAGTTCCTTTAATAAAGGTAATAATCAGTATAGATTTTGTTCTGCTTTTTTAAGGCTGTTGAGGAGGACACTGTAAGCTGCAGATATAAAGGGCTCTGAAAGGAGTAGCTGGTAGTAACAGCCTTCTAGAATTGCATTTTCTAGCTTCGTAGAGTGGCTGTTGCTAAGCAGTAATTTGGAGAGGTATGAGTACAAGGACTTCATTCATTTTATAGTTATTCCCAGTAATAGCTTTGTTTTGTCATCACTGTTTTTGTCGGTATTTCTTTTTGTCTTTGGTAGTACAGTTGCAACCACATATACTACATGAGAGAGTTATGTGGCTAAATCTCTAACAAGACAGTTATTGTACAGCTAGTCATTAGAGATGATTGCTTAGTTTGAGGTAACAGCATTTACAGTGTTGAATCCCACTCATAATGATGTTTCAAAGCACATGGCAATAAGACTGTGGGCTTTAAAGATATTTAAATGCTCATAGATGGGTATATGTAGAAATTTTAATAGTTTTCTCTCTATATCTTGAGACATGTAAATGTCTTCCAAAAGCTCATTCAGCATTGCTGTCAATCAAAAGCAATCTGCAGCTCTATACACTAGTTAATGTTTTATATGACCCAATTTTTTAAAAGCTATTACATAGCTGATTTTGGTAGTATGTTATATCCCTTCATGCAGGACATCAGGTACTGCATTTCAAACTAACCAGAACTTTAAAAATAAAAATGCAACCACAGCTCGCTGGTACTGCTGCAAGCAATAAACTTTACAAGTAGTCATCCTAAGCAGCAAGTATCATCTAAAAGAGCTTCCCCACAGGTTGCTTGTAGAAATGCCAAAATGCAGGCTTCCTGCTGCCTTTGAGAAATCTGGAGGGAGGTTGGAAAACCAGTCCTGTTCTAAAAGGACAGCTAGCAAATGTCTCCTACTGCCCCCATTCCTTCTACGAGGTAATTATGCCAGAGATTTTATAAAAGGCTTTCATTTTTGCTCAGAAGACAATTAACAGTCTTCCCTTGTTTAAAACAATCATCAGGTAAAGATTACAATCAATGCAATGTTGGTCTGTGTTAGATACTCCCAAGCAAACTCAACCTTATCTCTAGGTGTTTGGACCTGGGGTAGTGAAGCATGAGTTTACTTGAGTACGGTGCTGCATTCACATGCTTGGCTTGTGATGTTTGGAGACAACGGCGGCACATGCACAGCTTCATCGCAGGCTGCACACAAGCCCTCCGCAGCTTTGCAGTGCTGCAGCCTCCTAAAGTGCATGCAAGTTAGCTTCAGCCAGCGTTTTGATTCTGCAGTGGGGTCTGCTTCGGGTCCCAGCTGATTTCGCTGGAGCAAGCCTGGATTTCATGGAGGGGCTTGGAGCTAAACTGAGAACCTCCTCTTAGCGATCTGCAGGTTATTGAAGCAAACCCATTGTAACTCAGTGATTTAGTAAAAAAAATTCCTGCTCACGGAGAGATCTAGACTGAAATATGATCTCTCCTGTAGTGAATTTGGAGGAGGATGTTCAGAATTGTTAAAATAACCAGTTTAGTTAAAGTGGCTGAGTACATCCAAAAATAATCTATAACACAGAGAATGCTTTCTGTCACGGACAGCCATTTACACACGATGTAACAGTATCGCTGCTATGCAACGCTGGCATTCAGCTGAGAGAGGAGGCTCGCGTCTGCCTAGTAGCCCTCCCCTTCACAAACAGGACTGAGGAAACTCCTCTGTAGTGCTGGGCTTGGACCTTTTAACTGTCACCATCTGAGGTCTTCATTATGCCTAAAAACACCCGAGAAACACTACAAAAATCTGGGATGGAATTGCTAAGATGTGCGTTCTGACTTGTTTTGTTTCTCTGGAACAATTGAACAGAATAACTAATAATGCAATAAGTACAAAGCACTTGAGAGCTGCATTTGGGGCAGAAGTTGGATCAAGTCTTGTTTTAAAAGGGAACACTTTATTCTTGAGGGAAAATCTCCACCTCCTGGGCGAGGATTGTCCCTACCATGGTGTGGGACAGTTTTCATTCTATCCCGTGGGTAACCGGTTCAGTGCTTTTCCTCCACAGAGTGCTTTGCAGGTGCCACGCTTACAGGATCTTGAGTTCTATTGCTGCCTTACAGAATGGGAAACAGAAACGTGAGGTGATGCCACTTGGCCAAGGCTACAGAGGAAGGTGGTGGCAACAGAATTATACCTTGAAATATCCCAGGTACTATGGTCTTTGCCTCATGCTCTGCTGTGGAGCCAAAGGTCTTCCAGAGCTAATTATTTGGGGTGATGCTTTTAAAGTTCCTTATAAATAGGCACTTCTGAAAATGCCATTAGGCACTTACCTGAGCCTTTAGATAGTTACATACTTTGTCAAATGGAGCCCGGTGTTACACGTTCCCGTTGTCGTTTAGGCAAACAGCTCAGGTTACTGCATGTGCACGTTTCCCATTAGGGTATGGGGCACAGGAGCTTTGCAGTTGTATTACCAGGGCCTCCAGAAAGCTCATCCTCTAAGTATTGTGTAAAACTAACCCAGGGATGTGGTTTTTCTCTTTGTCTTACCCCAGAGGTGAAGCCTGAGGCGAATTCTCATAAGCTCCATGAAAATCTTCAGCTTCGCCCTTGGCGTTCATCTGGCCGAAGTTTGTGGCTTCTGCTCGACTGCCCAGCGCTGGGGTCTCTGTGCTGTAGGACGGCAGGCCAGCCGCATCTCGGTCCTTGGCTCCCGTTTGGCTGTTCCTAGGGAAGGTGGTTTTCTTCATGGTGACTTGCACAGCTGGCCTGTGGGCAGCACCCGCACAGCTTTCCAGCTCTTTTGCTCCTGGAAGTAGAATTGTCCACAAGTCAGGTAGAAAGCAGTGGTGGTTCACCAGTACAGCATGCTGCGGTAACAGGAAGGGAAACTGGTATGTCTGTGCTGGTGGATGAGAGTTCAGCATGCCTGGGGTCTGCATAGACCAAAACCTGCACAGCTGCATTAGCCAAACCTGACTTCTCACCAGGGCTGGTGAGCTTTGGATTACATGCAAGGTGCTGTTCTGTTTGGAGGTGGCTTTCTGCACATGCCAGACAAGACGTGTTACAATAAACAAGGTATAGATACAGCCAATGCATTGGGCTAAGCTGGGATCCCTGAAGGGATGAAGCTCAGGGATGAGACTCTTCTGTGAGAGAAAACAACATCGCCACCTTGTCATCCTTGACCCAGGAGGAAGAGGGTCCAAAAGCAGAAATGTGGAACAACTTGCATCCAGCTTTGAGTAGTACCCAAGCAGACTGCGTTTTTGGGGCATTTCTCTTCTCTTGAGCCTGCAAAAGTGTTTGGGTCTGGCTTCTGCTTGGCAAATACCTGTGACGCTGCCTGATGCTGAGCAGCAGCAAATTCTCTTGTGCTTGGTTGCTCAGCTCAGAGATCCATGTGCTTACCTGGGGAAACAGAGAGACGTGCACTGGATGCTGCAGATCCAAATTCATTTTCAGCAACACATTTAAATATTCCAGAGTCTTCTGGAAAAGCTTCTGTAATAACCAGGGTGCAAACTTCCTCTGAAATGACAAGTTCAGGCATGCTGTTGTACCATAAAACCCAAATGTTAACTTGTAGGAATTGGTCCTTGCAGAAGGACTGCTACTTAGTGATGGGGTTTGGCAGCAATAAAGTGCAGAAAAGTGATGTAAAGGGCATAGGAAGTCAAGGGTTCAGAAGGAGCAAAGGTGAAGGAAGGATCTTTCTTCCTGTGATTTTAAAGAAACAAGGCACAATTTTTTTTGCTAAATTCTGTCTTCTCTTGCACAAGGTTAAACCCCACAAAAGATCACAAGTCAGAATGGTTGAGATGTTTTCACTTAACATATAGGGTACTCTTTAACTGAATGTAAAAGGGACGATACCTTTTTCATTGTGTTGTGAAACAAATTGGGGCCTTTCAGGTGCTTGTGTCAAAACCAAGAACTTGAAAGCTCTTAGCCTGACACTGAATGCTATCTTCTGGCTCCCCTTTGAACATTATTGTTTTATCTTGGATGAGGTGGGAAAAACAAAGCTTGGTGTAATTAACCGATAAGATGTCTAACAAAAAACGCGCGGTGTACTTACCAGGAACAGCTGATGAACAAGCCTCTGCTCAAAATAAGAAAGAAAAAAAATTAAATGGTTATAATGCCAGCATGGAAGAAAGACCTTCAGCCCTCACCTCCTTTCCCGCCTCAGCTGTCACCCCAGTGACAAAAGGGACCATCTCCCTTTCTGTCCATCAAGAGAAATACCATGCGTATCGGGGAAGCCCAGGTTTGCCTGGAACCTGGTGGTACAAACACCTCTCCACTGAGGTGATACAGAAAGAGCTCCGCTGACTTTGGAGTTAGTTGCTGTGAATCTGGCCCACTGGAGCTATGACCTCATGCCTGGGAGTATGACAAATTGTTTAAAATGTGCTTATATTGCGATTTTTTTTTCCTCAGTTCATCAGTAGTTATAATATTTGGCGACAATGCCTCCATGGCTCAGTCGTACTTTCATTAATAACTAATGGCATGACAATCTCCTCCCATTGAGGCTGACCTGCTCACGCGTTGCTCTGTACAGCAGTCTGTGCCTTCAGGTCGTTTGATACTTGTAAACTTAACTCTGCCTCTTTGAACATGTACGATCTCCTAATTTTTATAGCAGTTCTTGCTCCTGTCCCAACAAAATTACTGTACATCAAATAGACGTAGTAATACCTACTTTTTCGTAGTATTCGGAAATCGGCAGAATCTATTATCTGATCATATTCTCTGTACCAGTGAACCTGCAAAGTGGGTGTAGCGCGGATGCGGCATTCAAATACCACTAATTGACCCTTCGTAGCTTTTATGTTTTGTAGACCCTGGAGGAGGAAAAATTGGTGTTAAATGGCTGACATAAGTATTTCCCCATTGAAACAATTATTACGGAATGATACGCCCTTCAGTGAAGAAGATGATCTTGTGCCCATATTTTTATTTTACTTACAATAGTTGATCTAATTCTAAATGCATTTGCATTGGTTTGTTAGTGGAGGTTTTTTCACCTGTAGACCTGTACTTATTAAAAGGCTTTAGCTTGCTTATGCATTTAAATAAAGATACAAATGCAGGAAAAACATCTGTTCCAATGGATACAACATAATAGGGGAGGTTACTATAAGAGGTTTCCACTTCAGCCTCCTTTGTAGGAAATAAATGAGATGAATTCATGTAAGTGGTTCTGTCTGTCTGGATCGTTTACCAATTAAGATGTTAGTTTGATAGCATCACTAATGAAGCATGCTGGCTTTTTTGAATTGTAAATGTTCCAGCCTCAAAATACCTTCTGATGGAGCAAGAAAACTCAAAATCTAATGCTAGTCGTTGCAGAACAAGCTATGTCGTTCGGACAGCCCGTGCTCTTTACCTTTGTAAACATGGGTGCGCTTCCGTAGGCAGACCCAGTCAGGCTCGTTGAGGGACTCTGCATCTATATAGCAAAGAAAAGTGATTTTTATAGCTTGAATTTCTCATATGCAGAAACCCGGCTGTGTTGCTGGCACTTTACTTTAAAACAGAAGAAGATGTCAGAGTGTTTTATCTGTTGTTCACGCGCCAGCCTAATAAATACCCCTGGAGAGTCTCCATTCAAGTGCTCCAAGAGCAAATGCCTCCCTGGACTGTGAGCAGCAAGTTGATGGAAAGAGGAGCTGATAACTGGTAAGTGTTGCTGGTCTTACAGCTATCAGCCAATTAATTGCTCACATCTTGTAGTCTCTACGTGAAGATCAGTGTTGCTTGCCAGTAGTTGTCCCCTTCTACAGAGATCCCTGGCTGGTTTAGGTGATCCCAGGTCTAGCTCTTCTTGGCTTGTGTGGTGTGTGTGTGGTAACTACAGTGAGACTGAGTGTAGAGAAATGAGCAGGAACTTTGGTACTCTGTCCTGACACCCTCCTTTAAAGCTCAGCTGATGCAGAGGTTACAGTACCGTCTCTGAGTAAGCAAGAAAGGCAGTTTTAAGATGAGCAAATATTTGCAGTGAAAGATATGTCCTTGTTCCATGGTGGAGCGTTGATGTGCACTCATATCCATCTCATTTAGCTTTCGAACCACGTGTCTTGTGTATAAATGTGCAACCGAAGTGCTTGGGTTTGTTTTGCTGTGGCACTGGTCTTTTTTATAATCTGTCTTTTCTCTGAAATAACTCAAGTTACCAGCGCTTTCCCTCCCAGCCTGAGTTAAGATGTGAGTCTGTCTCTAGATAGTCCGAGTTCCCCAGCTCTTGACCAAGTATGTGCTTTAAATCAACTATCTGTTCTGAAGTGAATCTTTCAAGTAGGCCGACAAATGGCTAAGCTGCATGGCAGTCCCTCGAGCATTTCCAGCCCTGTCACCTTCTCTTAGCAATTCTGGCTAGGAAATGTTCCAAGCCAGAAAGCCCTTTTCCAGAGCTTAGGGTCCAGACCTTGATATTCGTGATGACCTTTGCCTCTTAGCCACTTGCTGAAGATGTGCTTGAGCCGATCCTTGCAAAATACTTCTAAAATGCTGTAACTAATAATTTAAAAAATGTGTAACCTTCTCTTTGAGGGTCAATAGATAATGGCTGAATTAAAGTGGTGTAACTCTGGTGGACTGAACAGCTGCTAGAGACTTCATTGGCTGAGGAACCAATGGTCAGCAAAACACCGGTGGCTCTCCACTTTTTCCTAGTGTGTGGGGAAAAATAAACAGGGCAGGATGGAGACAGAGACTTTAGGAGGCGAAATATGCTTGACTCAACAGTGTTTGCACTTACTGTGACATTCCTCTGGCCCTGCCAGGATGCTGAGACTTGCAAGGAGGCTTAGCCTTCGGATTTACCCTATGAACCTGGAGAGACAAACAGAAATCAGTGTGTTTAGAACTATCTCCTTTTCCTTACAACAGACTGATGGCTGTTTTGTGAACTGAGCACGTGCTGGTTGAAGAGCAAGTGGTACGTGCCAGAGAAAATAGAAGCGTCCTTAGTACTTGAGAGTAGGCTCAGGTCACCTCCAGAGCATGGAGGCATTTAACCAAGGTTATTGAAACAGACCTTTATAAAAGACCCAAGTCACCCGTGAAACCTGGCTCCATGGTGGAGTTACGGTTTTTCTGCATTTGGATGGAAAAGTCTAAAGAAAACCCTTGTTACTTTAGCTAAAGTGAAACCGGTACCTCATAAACCAGCTACCAGATCCTTCTCGTGTAAGGACTGTAGCATACTGGATTGATGCAAAAAAGTAGTTACTGGTAGCTCATTAATAAAGGGTTTACAGATTTCATCTTTGTTTCCCATTTACTATGTCAAGAGAGATTTCTCTTGGTGGAGTACTGCAGGCTAACGATCTCATGTTGCTGTTTCTCACGTTGCATCGGTTACAATGCTGGTCTCGATAAATAACTTGCAGCAGCAGCAGTGCTGTTGTCATACGCTCCGCTTCTGGAGTGAACATGAAAAGTGTGGCCCCGGACTGGGAGGCAGCAGCATGTGTGAGACGTGGAGACTGCTCCTGCGTCTGCCTTGAGCTACAGCTGCGGGGAAGGAATTGAACCTGGTTTGTCAGCAAGGAGAAGTCATGGAAATAACTGAACTGACTTTCTGCTGGCTGTAGGAGCAGTGTGTGTCCCCTGCCGATCTCTTTGGTGTGATGCAATACTCCTCAGTTGCTGACTTGCTAAAGGGTGCCCTGGGATTTGTGTTCCCCATCCATTAAGCCAGCCGTTCACCCTCTCCCACTCTTAGCACCTGCGACCTCAAATTCAGAGCCTTATTCTATGTTACCTGGTAGCTGATGTTGTTACGTGCTGCCAAGTCCTGTTTGTGCCTGTATGTGTCTGTGGTCATGCAAACAGTACCTTAAGGTATTGGCAGATGGTTACAAAGCTGTTGTTTGTTGTTTGGTGACCAGTTGCTAAGGCCACTGTAACTGTCCCCTTGTGAGCTCCTCGCCTGTTGAACCGTTGCCTTTGTGGCAGTTTTGCTTTGTGTTTGCAGCCTGCTAAGAAGCAGATGTGAGTGGTTGTGGCTTGGCAGGTAAGAAATCTTTCCTTAAGGTTACAGTTGTTTCTTTGCATCCCGACAGTGCTCTAGGTCAGACAAACGTATGTTTCTTCAGGGTCTGGATCCTACACTTGATGCTCCCAGTTCCATATGGTATTATTTGGTACTTACAGCATTTGTAACACAGTAAGTAGAGTCACTTCAAATGTGGGGTCTTCTAGCTGTCACCCTGCCTTGGAGTCACATTTGTAGAGATGCAAATAGGTGCATGGTGTAGAGATATGGAGGCACCTCAACAGACTAGGATTTAGTTAGCTCGAATAGGTCAGTAGGCTACGAAAGCATTCATCTCACCAGATAAAATCAGTATATGCATATGAACTCTTTGGAGGCTTTGCATAGCCATTTGGTCCAAATAATTTATTTGAGATCTGTTGTCTCTCTCTCCTGCTTTCTGTCACTCTCCAAAACAGTCATAACCTATTACAGTGAAGGATATTTTGCAGTCGAGTTGGATTTGACTGGTGCAGCCATGTGACAACTGCAGGGAGCCACGTGAGACAATGGGCTGCTCCAAGGCAGGCAGACATCTCTGATGAGAACATGTCACTGCGTGTCTCATCCAAACCTGCAGTGTGTTACCCTTGGCCCGGATCCAGCAAAGCGGTTACTCATGTGCTTGGACCACCCGTGGCCTTCGTATTTCTATCTGTTGCTCTTGAGTTATAAGTATCTCTCAAGCAGTTCAAGGATGGCTCCTGTCCAAGGTCATGTCACGTGGCCATCAACAGGGCTGTGCCGTGATGCAAGGACTGCTGATAATCCCAAACCCTTGGATGTGGGAGGAGGGCTTGGGAAGCCAATGTTACTGAGTTGCCCTGGGTTCCCGCCGCAAACCGATCCAGGCTGTGCTCCACCACAGATCCCTGTGATGCTGTTTGCATTGCCTCCTTGCAGTCTATCAGGTAGTGGTCAGTATAGTCAGTTTTCAGGACCTGTAATATTGGCTGATTTGTTTTTTCAGTTTTTCCTCCAAAGAAAAAGGACGGTGAAAAATCAGACGTGCAGCTTGTGAAAGGAGTTCCTGGGCTGACATATCTGCTTTAAAGATCATTCCGCACAACTGAAACAGCATTAACAAAACTGCATCGGAGGATCTGTGCCCCCTTTTTTCCTGTACAACAAAAGACTTAATTCTCCTGTAGACATGCCATCACTCTTGGTTGTTCCACTCTATTTCCAAGTCCATGATCAGTCGAATCAGGCAAGACGTGCACAGAAACAGAAGGCACAGACGAGCCCCTTAGCAAGAGTAAGTGAAGTGGTTGGAGGGGACTGTGGCAGGCTGTGGTTTAAGATCAAAGCACAGGAAGCTTGCTCAGAAAGGTTGGACACACCTTATCTGGAGTGAGAAGCAAGATTTTGGAGAGAGGTTGGTCTACTGAACTGAATAAGAACAGCTTCTGACAAGTTTCCAGCCATGATAAAACAGGCACTGAACTTTAGCACTGAGCAGGAATAGCATTAGCTTGTGCATTTGTGCTCAAGACAGTTACTCAGTTGTGTGGCATTAGTTCCTCAATGCGATGATTACTGCTAAGACCTTCTGACATGGCAGAGACCATGGCCAAAGATGATGGCTGTCAAAGTTGCAAGTGAAACTGGACTGATGCCAAGTAACACAGTAAATACAGGCTAATCTCTTCCCAAAGCAGATCCTACTAGTTCAATTGAGAGGAGACCCCATCCTTGGGCAGTCTGTTTGTGCTTGGCTGCTGCAGGTGTTTACTCTTTAGAGCAGAAGCCGTCCTTGAAATCCACATTGCTTGCAGCGAGCACCCTGGTTTGTAGACAAACTCATCCTTTCATGCATGGTTTATGTTAGATGCTCTGTGCTCATCTCCTGTTCTGGGGTCCTTCCATTTCACAGTTTGCTTCTTGTGAGTGTGTTGGATGCTTTCACTGTTAACATTGGATTTGGATAAAGGAGAGTTCATGGGAATAGAAGGTTTATAAGCTTCATCACCAGAACAGTCACTGTTTTAGTCTGAATTTTGATTGAGACTAATGACACTGGGGCTCAGGATATTTAGTAAGCCAGGAGACTTTCAGGTGTGCTGAACGTGGTGGCTGGTGCTGCTTTAAAGGGCAGAGGGAATTCGGGAGAGTAAATGTACTGAGCGCATTTGGACTCTGGCTGCAACGCTGACCAGCCCTGCTACTACTAATTGGTTTCACGTGATTGAAATAGCGTGTGCAAAGCTGTCCTGTGTATGAGGCTGTGTATGTGGCTGTCCAACGTAGCAGTAAAAGTGAGAGGTCATTCAGCTTCCAGGAAAACACTGGAAGGTCACTCTGAGATAGCTGTTTTCTCTCTGACGTGTCTCCTTTTCTTTAGTTATGCGTGATGCTCCAGGCTTCTTTAACTATCTGTTTTCAGACTCCTGAGATCCTGTTCCCGAGTCCTGCCGAGCTCCACGCGTGACGTGCCCCTCTGTCCATGTTTGCCTTGCTAAGCACAGAGGCTTTCTACAGCAGGTCAGCGGAAATGTCGGCACTATACAACTTACGCCCTTGAAAGAGTATATAGCCAAGGTTTTACCTTGGTGAGTCATTCTAGCAGTCCTACTGTCTCATGTAAATGTCAACCTTTACTTAGCGTAACTCTAGATCTTTGTGAAGAGGACGGAATTAGACTCAGCCAAATGAAGAGTCCAAGGACCTTTGCAACCCAACACCAGAATGATGACAAGGTACATACAGATCATGCTGTTGACACAAACCATAATGACGACATTCTAGCATTACCTGAATAGTTGACATGGCTGCAGAATTATGTTATATGCAACACTAGGACAAATTTAACACAGGGTTAGGAAAGTATTAAAGCTGCATGGAGCCCTTTTGCCAGGTGTTTAGATCATGGAAAACCCATTAAATCTGTTTTAGGAACAAAATGAGCATCTGCTGGATCTGAAACACACTGCATTGTAAAGAGTGTATGTAGGGGGGAGGAGTACCTTTTAAAATTTACACTTAGAAGTGAGGCAGACCTAGACTGCATCATCATATTAATGTACCAGCATGTCTTTTATTTAGAAGAGAGGCTCAAATAGATATACAGCATAACCACCTCCAGTCAGTTTGAAAGCGATGCATTTTGCAAGCCATCTGCATGTACCTGATGGTGTTACTCATTTTCATAGAGGTGTTCAAGCTTTGGGAGTGTACACTAGACACTTGGATATCTCGCAGCACTCCCCTATACGGCTTAACAGTGATATGAACATAGGACTGCAAAGAATGAGGCTTTCCCACAGGCAGTGGGCTGGAGAAAGCTCTGTCTGGAGCTGTATTTCTTCTGTGCCATATGGCTAAATGGGAAAATTGTCACCACTTCAGTAGTGAGCTTTCTAGTTGTGAGTTACTTGGTGATGTGAATATGTGATTTGAAAGTGGCTTCTCTGTTGCTCCTGGGGTGTGAATAACAAGACTTCTGTAGGAAGTGAGAAAAAAAAAGATTTTATTTTGATATTTGGATGTTATGATCCGTGCACCAAGGATCCCGAGATGATCGGTTAGATTGCAGGGAAATTTGTGACAGTTTCAAATTGTGGAATAATTTCTTAAAATGACTGCTCTTTGGGTGGGGAGAAGGGCAGGTTTCATTGGCTAAGATATTCTGAAAATAAGCAAATAGCTGGAAGAGGTTACTGTAGCCATTGATAAGGTATTTACAGAAACTGCAGAATCCTGATGTGATTTGAAGCTTGCTGAGAGTCTTTCTAAATTGTAGAAATGCAGCTGAACACTGAGTACATTTCAAAGACCAATTTTTTGTAGCATATTTTCAGAACATGTAGCACTGAAGTGCTCTATTTCAAAGGCTCATTTTCTGTGCATTAGGTTTTTAATGCCTCCCATCAAGCAGGTAGGATATTAGATTTGCATCTCAAAAACTGTGTATGGAACTCCTGCAGGCATTTCCATACATGCTGTTCAGGAAGGGCAGAAAGGTACGCTGGCTTTCAACGACAGGCTCACTCTGGGATTAGCAAAGATTTTCAAGCACGGGGAACAGCACGGCTGCTGAAATGCGTGTACTGTGCTCCATGCTTGAAAGTCTTTGCTAAGTTTAAGATGAGTTTGTCCATTGTACAGAGCAGACTGTTGCAAGGAAAAGAACATCAGCAATCTCAGTGTAATGGCACTTGGGCAACAGTAGCCTTAAAATAGGAAAAAGCACAGTAGAGAGCTTAATCTTGGAATTTGTTAAGACGTGTCCCCGATGAGATGGTGAGCATTTGCAAACACACCCTGTGTATGGCTCGCGTGGCGGTGAAATCTGTGGGATGTTGGTGTCCCCGGGCAGCGTGCAGGGGTGCACGTACTGAGGGTGTTACTGCTCATGGTACACGTCCTGCTCCAAGTGCAGCGTGAAGAGATGGGGCCTCAATATCTCTCCTTTCAAATCACCTTCCGATTGCCTTGAAGGTCCCCCCATCCAGCCCTTGGACGGCGCAGAGGTCCCTCCCGGCGTGGCGCTGGGGCCGCCTAGCGGGGTGCGCTCCGCAGCCCTGTGGCACCCGCTGCGAGGGTCCGTCTGTTCATCCAGCGGCTGGGAACGGCTCACAAACTAGGGCTGAGAGTGAATTCATTTTATCCCTCGTACTACGTGCCTCTTCTGAGTACAGCTGTTTCTCAGGGCTGGAAAATCCTGGCTTTCCCTCCCCTTATTTGGATAACAGCTGAACTGCCGACAGATATTGGACACTTGAGTCAAACTGGAGTTCCTAGAACCAAGTGACTAAATCCCCTTTTTAAGCACCGACATTAAAAGACACCTAGAGCTTATTTTAAGAGATGCTAAGCTTCCACTTGAAATCATGACACTCCATACTTGTTAAAGTAAGTAGATCCATGTCAAACAGAGATCCTGGTCATTTGCTTCCTTTCCTCCCTAGAAAAAAACCCCCAACATTGCCCCACTTCTTTGCATGCCAGAGCATTGCAGGAATGTGGAAGGATTGTTTGCCCAGGCTGGCTGACACACGAAGACTGCAGATCCTGGGGAGTGTAGCGCGTGACGACCCCGGTGCCCATGGCTGTAACCTGCAGAGTACGTGCGGAGGGGAGTAACGGCAACAGCACTTGTGGAGTCCCTGGGCATCCTGACGCACCCGCCTGCTCTCTGCTGCCTGCGCTGTGTGTACCTTTGGCGTTCACGTTGCACAGGCACATCCCGGCGGCTGCATTTGGGGGAGGCTGGGGGTCCTTTATGTGGACCCTAAGGACAAGTGTTCAGTGCTGCGGAAAGAACGTTACTTCAAGAACCTGGAAACTGCTAATTCTGCAGTTAGGATGCTATATAGCAACAAAGCTAGACAAAAGCTCTGGGGAAACACCCACAGGCTCACTGTCTCATGGGTTACTACTTCCTAAGAACTCCGTGTTGCCAGTGCTTGGATCGAGAGCTGATGCACTGGGGCAGTGCTGAGCTGCTCTGCTCTGGTACGAATCTGTGAGCCATCTGACCCATCGGTTCCCCTCCTTGTAGCCAGCGGCTCCTCCTGCCTGGGTGTGAGGCGGGGATGAATCAAATTCCAGCTCTCCCTTTCACTGCTGGCTGCTGGAGGATGCTTTCCCCATTCCCCCATGGATACCTGCAGTGAGTAATGAAGCAGAGCCTCAGCCTTACTACATAAGGCAACCCACGGTCTTTTTTTTGAAGTAGAAAATATCACGGTATGCTATTCAGCCAGCGAGTAAGTTAACCTCTCCACCCTAGAATACAATGATGACTCTCCTGTGAGTCATAAGGAGGATTACATTAACGGGGCCAAAGAGGAGAGAGAGCAGTCTAGCCAGCTCCATACTTCATGTGGGGCACACCTTCCAAGGAGGTGGAAATGTCATTCCAGCAGGCTTAGGAGAAGATCAGAGTTGTGTGGTCAGTGCATGTAACTGTGCGTGACTCATGGCTTTGCCGTCCAGTGCTCCAGCAATGCCTGGCTGTTCCTGCCGTCGGTGGCTGTACTGTCAGGTCTGCACTTTCTGCAGAACGCAGCATGTTCTGATCTCTGCTGTCCCAAAGCAGACCTGCTACGTGTGTCCCTCCTTCTTCGTGAAGAAGGAATTTTTGCGAACAGCACTGTATGAATTGTGACTGCTATAGCATCCAGCGTAGCACAGGATGTCTTTACTATACTAGTAATTGCCAAAATGGAAAAAGAGCCTTTTCTGCCCCAGAGCCTCTTGCTTTTACTTAGCTGATTTAAATTGTTTAGAACAGGAATAAAAAGAAAGTATATCCTCAGGTGGGAACACATTCAAATGGGATGTCTATAGACTGATAGCAGTAGCTAAGTTGCGCTCAGAAGCAAATAGGAATCTGGGGTAGCTTTTGCAGAGCCTGCATAATGTTTTTCTCCGAAGTGCTATGCAAAGCAGAATGTGCCTGCTGTAGCTTCGGTCATCTCCTGTCACACAGGTGCGTCTCGGGTGGTTACCCCATACCCTGACCGGTGGTCTGATGCTTCTGCCCTATAAACCTGATGTCATCAAAGCTGGTGGATCCAGAGATGAAGCAAGGCTCCGAGCCTGCCCGCCCTCTTGTCCCACTGCTCGTGAGGCCCCTGAGCTGCCCGTGCTCTTGCTGTGCAATGGAGAAGGTGAAAACGGAGGTGAGTGACCGAGTTTCACACACCTTGTCTGATCTCTAGTGCCAGGAGAGCTGCTTCCAGCCTGCGCCCCAGGCAGGGGAGCCCGTGCACAGGAATAGCAGCACACAATCCTCCGGGCTACCCATCGCGGCACTTCATCACCTCGCGTCTGTGAATTCCGGCCTAAAAATCTTGTCCTGGTTCAGCTCCACCAGCACCGCTCGCGCTGGGCACGCGTTCACGGGGGGCTGCTGCTGGGGGCTCTGCC
>NW_009206346.1:0-8680 GCF_000690835.1 Fulmarus glacialis | reverse complement strand
CCCTGCCCACGGCAGGGGGTTGGACTAGATGGCCTTTAAAGGTCCCTTCCCACCCAAATTATTCTATGGTTCTGTGATTCTACGTGAACCGCAGGGGCTGCCGCTGGTCATCAGGGATCGGTGACACCGGCTCCCTCCGTGCCGCTGCGTGCAATGCTGTGGGAGCTGGGAGGAGCGCATCCGAAGGACGGGGCCAACACGAGGAGGGGATTTTCGGTCATTTTGGCCTTGGGTGGCTCTTGCAGAGGCTGGAGGGTTACTGTGCAGTGGGGCAGAGCTGGAGTCTCCTAAAGACTTGCTCTCAGTCCTATGTCTAGGCCAGGCCCTATCTCTGATCTCTTCACCAGAGAAGCTGGGGCAGCTGTAGGCATCTAAAAGAGAGTCTGAGTCTATACCAACAGCTCTGGTTCCACCAGCAGGGCTCATGACAATTATCCAAAACTTCTGGGACCCCGAGTATGTCATACAACCAAGTCTGGGAGACCTGCAGTGGTCAGAGTACTGTCATCCCTTTGCACGTGCTGCAATATCACCACGAAGCTCAAAACAGGGACCTACCTGTTGCACTGTAAAACATGGTAAAAAACTATTCCAGCCTCGGAGCTTTTACACTGAGCATAAATCATGCATGCAAAGTGCAAATAATCAGAATATCGCTAAACACTGTAGTTTGGAGGCATGTTTGTAGAACTACGGCGTAGACTATGAAGCAGTTAAAAGTGCCAATTCCCAGAACCGTCATTATTCAAGTTGCCTAAATTAAGCCGTCATTGTACAGTCAAAGGGTGCTTTTTATAGGGACATAATTTTACAAAACCTAAGCCATTTCATAGAAAATTGAGCTTGCAAAGAGTTGCATAAAATTAAGTAACTTGCACAGATGTTTCTTGAATGAAAAATAAACGTACACCTGGTCTAATGGTTATTTTTTGTCTCGAGGAAGCATCAAGACTGGACTGTTTAAGCTCTCACAAACACCTCTATGACAGTGACGTGTGCCATACCCTGTGTCCAAGGAGGAGAAAAGGTCAGTTTAAATGAACAGCAATGGCATTTGGGCTTCCACAAAGCACCGTGTGCCTGGTTTACGCCGAGCAGTGAACTCTCCATTGTTGGGGAGCCCACGCGCAGGCTGACGGTGGGCTGTACGGCCGAAACCCCTCCAGGAAATGTGATCGGTCTAATTTTAACTACGTGGACAGCATTTGATATGGAAGCAGCTGGTGTCATACAAATCTGTGGGCCTGTCAAGCAACCCGAGTGCATCGCTAAAGCAAATATGTTCATTTCCACCCAAAGGCAATCTAGAAAGCCAGGCCTGGTTTTAGCTTGCACTTGACTCGATATAAATCAGAGCTGTAGCTTTGTAACCATAGATGTGCAGTGCTCAAACTCTTAGATTTTAATGCCATTTCATTAGAAAAGTGAGGCATGACTTATTTTTCTTGCCCTGTATTGCATTTCATGCTAGTGGTCTCTTGATCTATTAGACATCAGGCTAATTGCTCAGGAGTATATCTAGGCAGTGATCTCTGGATGCTCGGATTGCCGTCTTTTTGGCAGCTGGGACACAAAATTCCTAGGTAGAAAAACCCTAAAAATACAGCAGGCCTTGAATTTTCTGTCTACTAGAGAGAGACAGAGATAGCACGTCTGCTGAACTCCAGCTCAAGTGTCCCGTAAGCAAGCGATATTGCTTAATTACTGGAAAGTCTCAGGAAAAGAAAAATGCCTAATCTAGTGCTACCCAGCCGTTCCGGACACATTTCACCCGCCAGCGTTCAGCGCCGAACGCAGCAGTGTCCGGATGCTGTGAACCCCAGCTAGTGCTGCAGCCGGAGCCTGCAGCAGCCCTGGCAGTCAGCAAGGGGTTGTCCCCTGACAGCCACAGCCTTTGGAAATTAGGAAATGATAATATGAAGGCACGTGTGCAGCGCAAGGCACAGGAGAGCCAGGGCTTTGTCTCTGCCTGTCCTTCTCGCCAAAAAAAAGTTTGCTTCTGTTTAGAGAGCTGGTCAGTAAATGCATTTAAAATGTTACAGGTTAAATAAGCAACAGAAGTAGAGACAGGTTACAGTTCTTGTTAATAGTTTGTGGTAAATGGACAAAGCTCCTCTCTCAGGCAGTGAAGATGCACTACTGAATTTTCTTGCTACCTTTTGCAACAACAGCTAGGAATTTCTCTAGGAGATAACGTGGTGTTGTGGACAAAGCTCTTGAATACCCCAATCTACTAATTAATACAACTGAAAAGCAAAATATGAAGAGTTGATATCCAGGCAACAGAGGGAATAAAGTTCCTTTCAAGAGGCAGGTCCTGCCCTCGGGTTCGCCTCGCTCCCCGGTCCGCCAAGGAAAGCACTCAGCTGTTTTGCCATTTGGAGCTGGGGGGGCCCAAAACTCCCACCCACACCCTGGTTTTCACTACACTCTGGATTAGGCCTACAGGTAATGTGCAAGATGTTTATTGTGGCGTAGAGCTGGGGCTGTGGGTTAGAGAGACGAGCTTGCTGCCCCAGCCGTGCCCATCGCTGGGGCTTACCCTCTGCTGCTGCCCGGTGGCAGGGGGCACAAGCAGGGTGTCCTGCCTCCTTGGCTGCTGCAGAGGAATATCCAGGTAATGTGTTTTTGTGGCACATGGTGGTAGCTTTTGAGTTAGTTCACTGGAGCGTGAACTTCTGTGGCTGCTGACGATGTGCTGTTAGAGGATCAGAGCAGTCTGTGCTGCTGAAAGGTGGAGCAGGGTGAAAGACTAAATCCAAATCCCACGCCTGTGGTTCTGGTACAGTTCCCGGTGCTATGAAAAGACTCTCACTGAGAAGATGCACTATCTTTCCTGGCCACTTTCTTCCCTGTGGCATCTCCATCACTTCTCTTTTCTTTTTAACCTGCCTGTGAGCCATGTTTAGGAGGCGGCTGTGGAGCCCATCTGATGCTCTGCTGCACAACTGAGCCCGTATCTCAGCGAGTGTCTTGTGGACCGTTTGTCTCTTCCCTCAGCCCAAGACACTAAATGAAGTATTGGTGGATTAGCTGCTAGCAAAGCACCTCGTTAATGAAGTGAGCAGTTCAAGGGGGCAGAGCTCGTCATGGCTTCACCCCCTGTACACATGCCGTGGAGCTGGGATGCCCTCTCGTTGGCAGTGGAGTCCTCTCCTGCTTTGGAAACCACAGTCTTCCTGGGGTTCCTGGGCACGAGGGTAGGAGATGCTCGTGCAGGCAGGAGGACCGAGCCAGGCTGTGGCCTTGGAGCTCCTGGTTTGCCAGGATGCTCAGATGACCACCCTCGATGATCCTACAGGTAAGAGCAGAGCTCGGTGTGCCAGAAAGGGGAACGCTGCTATCTAAAATGGAAAATCATATCCCTGCCTCTCCCCACCCCCTGAAAAGCCCTCGTGTAACCTGGGAACATGGTTAGTATGCTAGAAATTAAAGCGTTACTCACCTCTCTAAGCCGTCTCTCTAAGTTTGGTTTTGGGGCTCTTGCTGCCAGCAGCTTGAGTCAGTGCCGAGTTTTGAAGTGGAAAGCCTCCTCTCCACCAACTCCCCTCCGAGGACTGAAGGCTGTCTGGGGTGGTGGGTTACATTTCTAATGTTCAGATCCCTCCTTGTGAGTGATGGCATGGCGGGAATGTCAGCTGTATGGGAATAAACGGCAGCAATTTATTCTCTCCAGCCTGTTTGAAAGTGAACAGAGCGGCACCATTAGCTGGAACAAAACAGGTCCACTGTTGTGAGACACAATGGTGGCCAGATCCGTAGTTGCTTATAATTTTTCATGCTAGTAGTCCTGAGTGCTGGGAAGACGCCAGCTCAGGTCGATTGTGACTCTCTACATTGAAAGAGGGCCAAGAAAGAGAAGTGAGGCAAAACTTCATGAGAAGCAGGACTCTCTTATGCAGATCTGGAATGTAAGGAATTTCCTATTCACTTGGGATATAAAGAAAACCTGAGCTACTCCCCCCTCCCCAAATGCTGAGGAACGCAGGGGGATAGCTTGGGTCCGGTGGAGCCAGCGTATGTCTTGCTGACTTAAGCAGTTTCACCAGACTTGGTAGAAGAGCTGTGTAAAGCTGGTGGGAGCTGAAGTAATATCCTGATGATGGCAGAAGCACAGTGCCATTATGTGTTTAAATTTCCAGCAAGGTGCGTTATTCAGAGGTACCATGTAGGGGGGGAGCTGGAGCAAGGGCATTTCTGAAGTGCAGGGTTGTGTCTGTGCCCAGCGTTAGTGCAGCAAGTTCACCTGGAAATTCCTGTGCTCCAAAACACCAGTTAATACCTCGTTTGGGAGAGTTGCTTTGTGTAGATGCACAAAGGGTAGGATGAGACATCCCCAGGCAACGCTGCCCATCACTCTGAAAGCGTCTGCAAACAAACTGGATCTTGTCTTTTACAGTAGCAGTGCACTTCCAGAGCTGAAGGCCAAAGGGGTTCTAGACCATTCAGTATTGGCATCACCAGCCTTCAGCAGTTTTGTTACCATGAAAATAACCTGGCTGCTTTGTGAAGCCCTGCCCAGCAGTCTAAGGTACGCTGAATTACCTCCTGGAGATTCCCAGTTTGAAAATACGACTTGCAGTTGGGTTTCCTGCAAGCACAAGCTCCTAAATTTTTCCAGTTACCTGCCTGCTTCATTCATGCTGAGTCCCAGAAGCTGTGCGAAAAGGTATAAATTACTTTTGGCTAAAGCGTCTCTCCTGGCGCTGTTATTACCGGCTCTATCATTTTTTTGTGTCACTGCAAAGTGTATCAAGGCCACCGGGGCCCGAGGAGGGTCTGTGTGCAGGGGTGCTGTGGGAGCTGCAGCGGCTCACACTTGCTTCCTTGGCCGGTTCTCGTCTGTGCTGGAAGACCTCTGAGGAGGGGTCTTGAGCTGCAGGAGCGCTGCTCTCCCCCTCCTGCGGACAAGCAACTCTGCTGCAAGCCAATGGGATTTACTTGGATCCTCCAGCTAGACAATCTAGCCCAAGGAATTTAAACTATTATTCACCTCTTGATGGCGTAATTATCAGATGAACTTTTGACGCTGGCTTGAATGCAGGGGTGGTGGGAAGAGACTGGCTATTCCAGCCATCTTAAACCCTTCCCAAAATGGACAAGCAGCTGGCGCAAAGGCCACAAATGCTGGGGCCCTTCTTCCTGAAGCGCTTTGTCAGGGGCTTCTGAAATGACATTTCAATTTAGACCACATCAAACTCTGAGACAGATGAATAGTGATTTTTTTTTTTTTAAAATTTTTTTTTTTCCCCCAAAGGGATTTCTGAATGGAGGAATGTGGGTAACAAAAGGTCTTGGTGTGAAAATGAATGGACCTGCCCTGTGGAGAAACCAGGTATCTTCACTGGCATGTTGGTGTCTGGGGTAGTTTTGACAGTAAGAATTGAATGAATTCTTATGGTTGGATTCAGAGTTCAGGCAGAAACTTCTCACTTCTGTGTGGAAATCCAGCACATCTTCCCACTCCTGCGTGAAGAAGCTGAGAGTAAGCTGGTGTTCATGTCCCAAGGGAGCTTAGGATGGGGAGGGAGCTTGGCAGTGCTATGAATTTCGGGAGAGCTCCAGGTAGCCTGGCAGGCCCCAGCTGGTCTTTCCCAAAGAGTGATTTACCTCTGGTAGTCAGAGGCTGGTGCAGGCTAGCTGCTGGAGGAGAGGACACTGAGCAGACTGGTGTGCAAGGAGAGTCTTCTGCATCTGCCTGCGGTAGGTGTTTGAAGGTGGTGGTGCCTGTTGCTGGTAATAGTCAGGGCTCTTCCTCCAAGAGATCCTCGGCGAAGTGCAATGAATGTGATTGCACATTAAAAATGATCATCTGCGAACAGAGAAGGAGAGACTTGGGGAGGTTTAAGTCACGCAGCGGTGTCATTGCCAGAAGGCGTCAGAGCCTGCCCGTGGTCCAAAGGCAGTGGAGGGGCTGCGAGTGCCTGTGCTGGGAGGCTCCCCCAGCCCGCCCTTTGTCTTCTCACCACGGAGGTCTCCAAGTGGGTGGTAAGCACTGAGAGACTCAGCCAAGTTTGGCTGATTACACTTAGTCAAACCTGTCTGAAACTGGACTCACCAGTAGACTCAGCCAAGTCTGACTGATTAAGCTTAACCAAGCCTGTCTGAGACCAGCAACTGTTGGGCTGCCTCCCTCTCTGATAGTACACTGCTCCAAGCCCAGGTTTGGATTGGTACGGTTCCTCTGGCTTCAGAGGAGCAATGCAGGTTTATGGAGGGCTGTGTTTGGACAGCAGGACACATTTGACCTTTCTCCTGCTGTTACTAGTTGTTCCACTGAAGATCTGATGTTCTCACTCAGGCAGACAGATCAGCAGTTTTAGCCTAGATGCTTATCATGGGTATCTTGGTGTAAATTCAGATTATCTCTGATGATGTTAGGCAAATACTCTTCTAAATTACGCTGGCACATATTTGTAGGCTTCAAGGGGATTGAGCAAGTGTGGTGGAGAAGGATTGCAGATGAGTGTGAGTAATTTGGAACTGTGTTATTACGTAACAGAAGTGGCATTGCTGGCAGACGTCCTCGATCATCTGTCAGTATTAACTTCTGAAAGCAGCTTTGCAGAGGTGCCTGCTTGCTCTCCACATCCTGATCCCAGGAGCAGCGTTTTAATGACTAGCCTCAAATTAAAGTTCACTCACAGTGTTGCAATAGAGACATTACTATACGATGCCTCGAGGCATCCGCCTATTGGATGATCTTACAGCTATGCTTTCTGGCAGCATTCCCTTGGGTTTAACTTCAGACATTTTGACGTATCTAATATATTTTCCACTGTAATTTAAACCTGTGCCAGCCTGGGGTATACAGACTTATCTATAGGCAATTTGAGGAGTGGTGAACATTGCTGGATGTTTGCCAGTCCTGGGTAGGACACTTACCCTGATATCTATAGAGTCAGTGTACTGATATGCCCCCAAGTTGGGTCCTAACAAACCTCTGCAGGCTGCATCATGATACAGCTCCACAAAATATGTCAAACTTTTACGTGGGTTTCCCCCGTGGATGTGGGTCTAGGTTTTATCTGGCTAGAGCTATTTCCAGAGAGGGATGTTTTACCCTGGCCTTTCCCTAAGCAACCTCCTCGCTAGAGCAGAAAAGATTGCATTCATCGTGATCTCTCATTCCATTTCCCACCACAACAGTGGTTCTTACAATTGGCTTTTCCCTTTGGTGCTTAGCAGACAGAGTCAATTTATTGAGGTAGAGAAAATGGCTAAAAGCAGAGACGTTTCCTTCTGGCGTGCCTCAGCCAGGGATGGTCAGAACAAATGCAGCATGTGGATCGCCTGCACTTTGCTCGCGCCGCCCTGGCTTTCTGTTTTTAGCTCTGGCAGAAGCTCCCTCTGCGTATTCAGAATGCCATCCCAGCAGCTGCAGCTCTCTTGATGGCCACACAAGCACCTCTGGCCCTCAAGTCTGCAGGTTTCAATGCCCATAAGCAAGGACATTTAAAAATTACGGTGCCTCTGCTCTGCCAAAAATGTTCTACCTGCCTTCTCTGTACGGCACAGCACCTTTTATCAGCGGTTAGCGACTGGTACAGGTAGGAAGAGGCACGGTGTCTGGTGTGAAACCTGTTTTCTGGCTGGACAGCAGGCTTAAGTGCTTAAGGCAGAGCACAGTTGTCGGTATAAATAACTCTCCGTAAGGACACTGGAAATGATTCTCATACAAAGCGGCTGAATTGGGCCCCAGCAAAATAACATCCTCCCTTGTCAAACCCAAACCAGCATCCTGGGAGCTGCCGTCTCTGTGTCAGGTCTGGACGCAATCTGGGCACCTTGACAAGGCAGTTGGGCACGTGGCTGCATTTCCAGTCCCTCAGGTCACTGGCTGCAATGGTCTCACCCCTGGCAGCGAGGGGGCAGGTCCCTTGTCCCCACGCCAGGCAGCCGTGTCCCAATGCTCAGCCTTGCTGCTGGCCAGCCACCTTGTCACCTTCCCTGCCTGGGCAGCCGGGACCTGCTTCCCCGGGGATTTGTCACCTCCCGCCCTGCTGAGGGGGTCCTGAAAGCGGGGGTGGCTTGGCTGGAGGGTGTGAGGAGGAGGATGGCTGAGGAAGGCTCCGGGGGGGTGGTGTGGGAAGGTGGCTCTCAACAGCATGAAGGGTGGGGGATCGTGAGCCTCTGGCAGTGCCTTCAGCAGAGGAGCTGGATGAGAGCAGGCTGGGTTTTATATATGGAGCTGGTTCTGTGTGTCCTAAATAGTAAGTTTTTAGGAAAAGTGCTTGGTGCCATTCTCCTCGGGACTGCTGGTTTATGAGCTCCAGGAGTCCTGCTCCTGGCTGAGGAGCTACAAGTAACTCACTAAGCTAAAAGCTAAAAGTACCGTCAACCCTAAAAGTAAGTGGCTGTCTCTGTTTTTATCCTGGCCTTTGCTTCTAGAAGGGCATTGTGTCTGATTTCATGCAGCATTAAGGACTGTGTCAGCAAGGATTTGCTTGTGGTAGTTCCCGCGTAAATAAATCTTGTCTAAAACCCCGTTTATCCCTAAACTGCCACAGGAGACCCTCAGGCATCCGCAGGATTTTCGTTGATGCCAGATACTAATTTATCAAGTCATTTTGGTCGGTTATGGTGCTCCCCGCCCTGCCTGCCGTAGCCGGGGAACGGCAGGTGGCACCAGCCCCCCGTGCCTGCGCCGGCGAGCGGCCGAGGACCCCGGCTTGCCACC
>NW_009206345.1:0-230 GCF_000690835.1 Fulmarus glacialis | reverse complement strand
AAATATGTCACTTTTTGTAAGAAGTGTTAATAATTTAATTTATTTATGCATCGAGATTTTGGGCACTATTAATATGGAATTATATAAAACCTCGATTATTTATATCGAAATCTGAACATAGGTATTTTGTGTTGGCTTTGGAACAAAAGGCTATTTTTTTTTTTCCTGTTCTGAGGATGTAGAAAGAAAAAAATACCTACCTATCACTTAGCGGAGGGGACTAAGTGGAG
>NW_009206344.1:33858-56325 GCF_000690835.1 Fulmarus glacialis | reverse complement strand
ATCACATCCCCTATCATGCACCAGCCTCTAGCAAAATCGAACAATACAACGGACTGCTAAAGACTATGCTGAGAGCAATGGGTGGTAGGACATTCAAGCATTGGGACACACATTTAGCAAAAGCCATCTGGTTAGTCAACACCAGGGGATCTGCAAACCGAGCTGGCCCTGCCCAATCAAAACTTCTGCGTACTGTAGATGGAGATAAAGTCCCTGTCGTGCACATAAGAAATATGCTGGGGAAGACAGTCTGGGTGACTCCTGCCTCTGGCAAGGGAAAACCCATCCGTGGGATTGCTTTTGCTCA
The DNA here is from genome assembly GCF_000690835.1 of Fulmarus glacialis. Lineage (NCBI taxonomy): Eukaryota > Metazoa > Chordata > Aves > Procellariiformes > Procellariidae > Fulmarus > Fulmarus glacialis. The sequence continues at coordinate 56,018 of NW_009206344.1, read as the reverse complement.
AGGACCTGGGTGCACTTGGTGGGTAATGCGAAAGGATGGGGAAGTCCTGTGTGTACCTCAAGGGGATTTAATTTTGGGTGAAAATAGCCAATGAACTGAATTGTATGATGTTAATTGTTATATGATATTGTATATCATCGTTTTTTCTATGGTTGCTATAGCAGTAAAATCACCCAGATTAATGAAGAATGAACTAACTCCAATGAAACCGAGCAAAGTGCAATGACAGTAGAACCGGACGAGCGCAGCAGTACTGGAAATCAGAACTGGCTTCAGGATGCAACAGTCCAACACCACACACCACCTCTCCTGCCCTGAAAGACTGTTATGACAGATGGAGCCTGAAGTCATGGACTGAATGAACTCAATGGACATTTTGGAGGGATGGCCCATAGAGTAAGGGGATGATATCTGTGTGTATAAATATAAAGACAAGAAAGGTGATGGTGATTAATTAGAATGTATTAGAAATTGTGAAACCTAAGCATGACGTAAATAAGGGGTGGATACTGTCCTGGTTTTGGCTGGGATAGAGTTAAATTTCTTCCTAGTGCTGTGTTTTGGATTTAGTATGAGAAGAATGTTGGTAACACATCAGTTTTCAGCTGTTGCTAAGTACCTTATCAAGGACAACTATCCTCTGCTACCAAGCTAGACTGGGAGGAGGGAGCACAGCCAGGACAGCTAGCCCAGCTGGCCAATGGGGTATTCCATACTATGTGACGTCATGCTCAGTATATGAATGGTAGGCGTGATCCAGGAAGTAGCAATCACTACTTGGTTATCGGTCAGCATGGGTGGTGAGCAAGTGCATTGTGCATCACTCATTTTGTATGTTCTATCATTATCATTATTCTTTTCCCTTTTCTGTTCTATTAAACTGTCTTTATCTCAACCCACGAGTTTTTGTCACTCTTACCCTTCCGATTCTCTCCCTGTTCCACTAGGGGGGGCAGAGGGAGTGAGCGAGCAGCTGCGTGGTATTTGGCTGCCTGCCAGGTTAAACCACGACAATGCTGAGAAGGCTTGAGGGAAAAGCCCCCAAACAGTGTCCTCTCTTGTCTCTTTGTCGGTTTTGCACTTTGTTTCCAATCTTGCTATTACCTGCAGGTAGGCGGTGTTCTTTCAGGGTGGTTACATCTTCATCATAGCATAGCTTAAGTCAGAAGGCACCCCTGAAGGCCATCTTGTCTACCTACCTGTGCTCAAAGCAGTTCCAGTTGTACCAGATTGCTCAAGGACCAATCCTCCAAATGAATGCTGCAATAAAGAACTTTGCAACCAAGTTACTTTGAGGAAGTGTTACTACGGAAGCAACCAAGTGCTCCCGCTTCTTTGTCAGCAAGAAATAACTGTGATTCAATCTCAGAGGTTCATAGACCATTGAAAGATCTATTAGGCATGATAAAATCAGCAGATAGTCTTACCATAGTGCAGGACTATCAGCTCCAGGGCCCCAGCAGCGTATTGTTCTCCATTATTCACAGTTTTACTGTGGTTTGTGACTGCACCGGTATGGAGTTCATACAAAACAAAAGTTGAAATACAGAGAATTTAGAGTTAGCACAGTCTGGATGCAGGTCAGGTCATTAGATGGAAGCATTAATGGCATTGATGACTGATAACTGTTTGGATAAAGGGAAGTAATCCAGTTTTTCTCCTGGACAGTGGTTCAACGCAGTTGAATATAAGATATTGCTCTCCGTCCTGACAAGAAAGAGAGATAGCAAGCTAAAAAGGCTCAAGGATTTTATTGAGGGATGTAGCATAGCAATGGGGATCACTGGTTGCCACCTACAGAGGAACAGGAGTGAATTTATACTCTTCTTCATTCCTCTTAAACCGGTGTGTAGGTGTCAAGCGGCCTAGTAGAGCAACATGGACTCAATTGCCAACTTATCTGCAAATGACTTAGATCTTTACATCCATTTTCCTGCTTGCTTGCACCACTGCCTATTGTATGTCCCAGCTGTTCAACAGCAGCATTCATGACTACAGAACATTGGTCAAAGCGTAAACCTAAATGAGTCCGTGTAATGGTGACAGAAGGACACTGTTAGGAGTTTGACTATTTCCTCAGTCAGTCAGTGCTCTTTGAATGCGAGTCCTTCTGGGTTCTTGAAGATCTGGCATAGCAACATCTACAAGTACCACTCTGCAGTATGGTCAGTTTGTTTTGTAATGGTATTGATGTGTGATATACAGCCTTTTGCCACCTCCTATTTGAGTTACCAGTGCTGTAAACTTCATGAAGCTGTCATCATTTAAAGAATGTTACTGTACCCATATGCCAGAGAGACAGGCTCTTGCATGCACACCAGCAATTAATTTCAGTAGTAGTTTCCTTACTGAAGTAAAAGCTGAGTTCTTTGTTATTTTCATTATACTCAGGACAATTTAAAGGTACTCTGATGTTTGGCATTAGATTGTAAGTATCACAGAAACTGCCTGTCACAAGGGTGAAGTTTCATCTGTGCATGAGGTAGTCTTGATGGTTGGACAAAACTCATATAGTTACCGTATAATTCTACAGATGCTCATATACCAGATAAAACTCCCCCTCTCACCTCCCCATGCCCTAGATACAGAGATGATGTTGAAAAATGCTCTGAAGTCAACAGATGCTTCCAATTGGAAACATGTTATAAGGATCTTTTTAGGAAGTTCAAGGTAAATTTTGATTGCTAAAATAAAATCTGATGAAGTGATTCTGAATTGCAAGAGAATTTGCTTCCTAATTGCCCCCTTTTCTGATTATTGGCCCCCAGTACTTCTAGGACATCTATGAAATAAATAAATAAATAAATAAATAAGTGAAACTACAAATAAGCCTACAGGCCTCTTTATTCACATTTTGCATTTTCTCTTCCTCAAGAAGAGCATAGAGCACAATATATGGTGAAGAACTACTTTTGCAAATTTGACCCTTGCAGGTTTTCATCAGATGATACTTTTTTCTTTAGTGCCAAGGAAATGCTTTGGTACCTCAGGTCTATCAGGCAGCACGACAGTTTTTTACTGATGTGAATGAAGTCTCCCCAGTTTTTGTGTTCCTCTCTCTTTTTACTTCAGCAACACAACAACGGGATTGTCCAAATGTCCCATATTCGTAAATAGAAGTAAAATAAATAATTTTGACAGGGTAGTTGGAAAAAAAAGTTGTTGTCACCTTTTTACATTTGAGATACTGGTGCACAGAAGAGATATGGCTTATCCAAGATTATACTGGAATTATTTGTCAGATTCTGGAATCAAGTTAGCTGTTCCACATTCTAGTCCCCTGCCTTAAACTCAGACCATCTTTTACTGTTGTTTATAAAAAAATCAAACAGTATTTATTGGCCCAGACTTTTGATGGCCCTTGCCTGAGTTCATAAGTATGAAGAGATGAGTAAGAGGCTTTTCCCCTGGAGCAGCTGTTGAAGACTACTCACATAACTCCTGCTGTGCTGTTGCTTTGGAGGTCATAGGCAGCACTCACTTTTGCTTCTTCAGGGAACAAGCATCTGGAAACAGAATGGAAGAGATTCAAGCCATGCCCTGGACTACTCTGGCCTATGGTTTCAGTGTTGTGTAGGGGAAACCATGCTGTAACTGCCTAAGCACCGGTGCAGCCTGTACAGCACCCAAGTAGAAAATTGCACAAAGAAGGATTGTGTCTACCAGTCAGACTTGCTTTCTTCCCTACTGCTATGTGGTTAAATGGTATATTCTAATCCTTTATTAAATGCAATGTAAATTCATCATCCCAGTTAAGTGAAGAATAAGTTTGTAAGGCAGTAAAAATATTGCTAACTGTTCTCAGTGTTCCAGTTTGTTTTCTGGAAAAACAGTGTTTGTAAAGAGATACTGGGAAGAAAAAGAATGAAAAAATGGAAATACCTTACTCCGCTCTAACTGTAATGAAAGAAAAGAGAAATACATGAGTTTACAATGATCCAAGACAGATTTGTAACAAAGGTCATTGCTTCTTCACAGTGTCCGATTTTACAAATTTTATTATCAGTGATTTATGTAAATGCATGTTATTAAGGTTAGAAAGTGGAGAAAGCCAAGCAACAAAGTATATGCAAGCTTAAATAAAGTGACGACAAACAAAATGTTGATGCCTTTTCCTCTGTCTAGACCCCTGTGTTGAAAGCAGTGTTTTCATAAAACTCAGACAGAATTCATTTCCATACTGAGTGCTTAATAGTTCCTGTCAGAACAAAACAGCTGGGAAACATATGGTATCCATTTCCCTGTATCACTTGGAAAAAATTTCATATGTAAATAAAACCAACATAAAAGTGCAGGCCTTTGAACCTAGGATCTTATACAATACATAAATAAGTCAGTACAGTGCGTTCTTTGTATTGGCCCACTAAGTTACATGCCTTTTGATTATTATTATTTTTATTTCTTCTTCAGAGATGTGTTCTTAAGCGCTTCCAAAAGTATTAAGGTAATTTTCAGACATCCGTAACTACTAAGCTATACTAATCTTTCACTTCAGACATTAATGTTGCACTGAAAGTGTATATATCTGTTTCCTTAGGAAGGTGTTCATGGCAAATTGTGTGTTTTAACCACAAATTAGATCCCACTGATAGGCAGTTAGCAAGTGTAATAAATCTGCTTTGTTTGAACAGTATTCTTGACATTCAGAATGCATTAACTCTTAGTGTACATTGAAAGGGGCATAGAAACTGCCTAAAGGGTTTAGTGGTTTTAGGGCTGTCCCTCAGCTGAAAATAACAAAATAAGGAAAACTCTTTGCCAGAGTTCCACTGATTATGGAGATCATAAATATCACCAGCTGGGACTGTGTGGAAGAGTGCAAGTTCAGTAGGATTGAGTTCAAGTTCAGTAGAATTAAGAGTTCAGGTGCCTTGAGCTCCCTTTCTTCTCTGCAAGTAAGATTCATTGGTCAAACTCCAGATCCTGCAGTGCACTGAAATAATGGTCTGGAAGGTCCAGAGCTATATATATGTGTGTGTGTGTGTCTATATATATGCAGGTTATATATATAAGGGATGGGAAGTTTGACAGAGAAGCCTGACTTACAGAGGAGAAGTGGAAAAGGAGACATCATACCTGAATAAGTAGGCTTAATTTTCAGGTCAGAAAATCACAAAATCGTTTAGGTTGGCAAGGACCACTTGAGATCATCTAGTCCAATGGCCCTGCTTAAGCAGGGTCAGCTAGAGCAGGTTAAGCCCAGGACTGTGTCCAGTTGGATTTTGAGTCTCTCTACAGGTCGAGACTCCACAATGTCTCTGGCCAACCTGTGCCAGTGTTTGACCAGCCTCACAGTAAAAAAGTGTTTTCTTGTGACCAGATGGAATTTCATGTGTTTCACTTAGTGCCCATTGCCTCTTGTCCTGTCAGTGGGCATCACGGAGAAGAGCCTCATGCCCTCTTCTTCATTGCTTCCCATCCCGTAATTGTACATAAGGATAAGAATCCTCCTGACCCTTCTCTTCTCCAGGATGAACAGTCCCAGCTCTCAGTCACTCTTCATATGAATTTCCAGTTCTTGTATGAAAAATACATCTCCCAGAGATAACAGGCCTTAAAAATTAAGTCATTGTTACTGCTGTTAAAACAAATCCACTAAAAAGTTTTGACTAATGCTTTTGTTGACCTCCTAGAAAATCATCCTACTCTTGTGATGCATCTCTGCGATAAAAAAAAGCAGAGTGCAAACAGGGCAGGACCACTGTAAACACCACTAGGCTCTTATTGATGTCCATTACTTGATTAAAATTACTTTATTTGTAAGCGATTACAATGTGTGTCCTGTTTGAAGAAAGTTTCTTTTCTGGAGTGTCAAATTCTTCAGCTGTTTTGATAGAGATGCCATTAAATCTGCTTAGATATGAATGTGTCATGTTACCATATAATTCTTGTTTCCGGTGTTCGGCCAGGTATATCTTTAAAGCATGCTATATCATGTCACACTTCTGGTAGTAATCACTTCTAAATCACATTCCTCTGTTTCTCTAGTTTCCAGCAGCAGCTGGAACTGTGGAGTCTCAACTCTTATCGGAAATGCACAGAAACCAACAGGAATTGCAGATGTGTGCAATAAATTCAGACCCGTGAAGAGGGTTTCCCCATTAAAGCACCAGCCAGAAAGCTCTGAGAACAATGAAAGTGATGACCAGAAGAACCAGAAGGGAGAATACCAGAAAGGCAGCGATTCTCAATCTGCACCTCCAAATGATGACCAGAGCCCAGGAGGAGAGAGCCTTGAAAGCAAAAACATTGAGCCCGCTGTTCTGCTTGGGGAGCTGGAGCACTATGACCTGGATATGGATGAAATTTTGGATGTGCCTTATATTAAATCAAGCCAGCAACTTGTTCCTTTTACAAAGGTAGCTCCTGAGAAAAAACTTTTGGGTGTGTGTTCAACAGTGAATGGTCTTAGTGGCAAGACGTGCTCTGCAGGGAACACGGAGAGCTCTCCTGCCGGGACGCAGTTCTGTGTGCTGTCTCCTGTGAAAGGCTCTCAGCTGAGGAAAACACAGCCCATTGTCCTTGATCAGCACAAGCATTTAACAGAAGAATTAGAGCTTTCCCAGCCTTTAGTTAAGTGTAGCTCAGTCCATGAATCTGAAGCGCCGGGCAAGGGCTTCCTCAGCAGGACATTTGTTGATCCTCATGCTCACAAAACTGAGAAGACTATGCCAAACTGCCACCTGAGGACTTTCCACCTGCAGACGGCAGTGACAGAAAGCAAGCAACTGGAGGAACTGAGCATGAACTGGAGCAGCACAGGGGGCCCAGAAGAGAGGAGCGAAGAGGTGAAAAAAATTAAGAGCATCTTAAACATAGTAAAGGAAGGACAAATATCTTTACTGGTAAGTGTCATCTTTTTCATAAAACACATAGAATAAGGATGATGTGTGATGTGGTTTATTAAGCCAGCAGAGCTGATGAAGTGCGTATTTTGAACCGCTGCCCTTTTTATCTTGTACACTCTTCAGAAATGGAGCATATGGGCTTCCAAATGGAAAGTTTTAATCTTTAAATCAAACATATAGCAAAACCAAGATACTAGTTTTATATAAACACGGCCAAGATTGCTAGTTTATGCAGTACACTGAAATCATATAGAAGGCAGGCATTTTAACCATTGAGATCACTTAAATACTGAATTTAAATCTTAATTGAGTTTTGCCTTGTGCAACATTTGTGGGTCGCTTTGTTCAATTATTGCTGGTTTACCTCAGTTGTTATTTAGAGGCTGATGATGGGAACAGAGGGGCTTCTGTTGTATTCTGATTATTATTCAGGAGTGTTTATGCTGTCTTGTTGCAGCAGCATTCTCAGGCAGGAGCTTTCTCTAAAGCCTTGTTGGCCTCTGACCCATATGAAGTTTTTTGGTAAATTCTAGCACTGTGATCAGGCACTATTAATGATGGTTTCCAAAGTAACTAGATGCGAGTTAACACAATGATGCAGAGCATGTGATCTCTACTCAGAACGGCTGGTGGAGGCGCAGTGTATGTGTAAGAACTTTTTTTGTTAGATGTTTGTTTAGCTTCTCTGTTTACCAGTCTAGCTCAAGCACAAAGGCACGCTATTAACATAGCAGCAAGAACAAAAGCAAATATTCAAAGACTAGGCAGAGACAGAAGAGAATATTAGATTACTCAGGAAGAAATAAAAGCAAATTAAATTCACCCCGAAATAGGAATTGGGGGGGAAAAAAGAGGTCATCATAGGTAGGTAGATGGAAAGAAAATGCATATTTTTTCCAAACAGGTCGAAACCTCTGAATGAAGTAGACTCATCAAACAGTACTCTGGCAAGTCTGTGCTACTCTAGGAACTTATCATTGCTACTCCTTAACTCTGTCTTCCTTCTTCCATTTTCCTTCTGGAGTTTCTCAATCCAATTGTTTTGTCTCAAAATTAGATTTGGGCAGAAATAATGTATTGGGTCATGGTTGTGTAGTACTTGGGTAAATATTCCAACAAATTTTTTCATGGAAACAAGCTATCAAACAAAAGTCTTCTGTCGTGTGTTTTAGCTACATTTTAGATTGTGCTTAACACAAGCTGCCCCTTTTGTGATGAGCAAAATTAATCAGGAACTTTTTTTAGGAGTCATGGATGTTTTCTGTTCAATTACTCATTAATATAATGCCAAAAAAAAAAAAAAAAAGAAAAAGGGGAGAAACCAAACACAAAATAGACAGAAATTATGAAAATGTGGGTATTTTTGCAGCTACTTCATTCATGAAACTAGTATAAAGACTTAAACCTGCTCAAGATCTTGCACTGTTGTATGACAATTGCATGAGAAGGAGAGAGACTACACAGTGAATCAAGCCAGTGAGCATCCCACCTCTATCCTTTTGCTAATAGTAACCATGTGATGTGAAAAGCTCCTGGTTTTGAGTTGTAAAAGAACATGCCTACGGGGAAACATCTTTGTATTTGGCTTATGTCTTGGGCCATGAGCCTTAATGTTCTGTCTACCTTTTCATCCTTAGTTGGAACTAACATACTGCCTTTTTTAACAGCCACATTTAGCAGCAGATAATCTGGATAAGATCCATGACGAATGTGACAACAATCTGTTGCATGTAGCAGCGTCAAAGGGACATGCAGAATGCCTGCAGCATCTCACTTCTTTGATGGGTGAGGACTGTTTGAATGAACGAAACATTGAGCAGCTAACTCCAGCTGGATTAGCAATAAAGGTAACTTAGTCTCTGTCTCTACTGTAATGTGACATGAAGTCCATTTAGTTTCTTTCTGTGGTGGCAGTAAGTAATACATCCAGCAGGATGTTATTTTTCAAGCGTTTTGTTAAGTGAGAGCATAAAGAACTGTTGGCTGGTACCACATAAGCAAATAAAAATGGATTACTGTGCAGGATACAATATCAGCTGTATAATACTGACATTGTATATGTTGTTGTCAATGCATATACATTCATTTTAAAATCAGTTAACTGGCTCTAAAAAAAATTTGTTATATTTTAAGGAACTTTAATTTAACTCAGACTCAGTTGTTTCTTTAGAGAGCATAACAGTTTCTTGTTTTTTTACAAATACAGGTATAACCTTGTAAGACAAGTGTAAGAACATGTTTACAAAGCATAAAAAACCTCTGATCCACATCTGGAGGTGAAACCTCTTGGTTGCGTAGAACAATCGCATCAAAGTTAAAATGTACATGTTACAGAACCACCTGTCAGAAACTGCAAAAATTAATTTCAAAGCTTACAGGAAAACCTATTATGTAGGAAAATGTGAAAACTATTTGTATTGCTGCACTAAAATAAAACATAGTGGTCTACAGGAAGGCTGATAATGTAACCATACCGATTCTGGTTCTTTAGTAAGTGAGATTGAATGGTTGAATGCCATTCCTTTTAGCCACCAAGTACCCTAAGAAGAAACAAGGAAAGGGGTGAAATATAATACAAGAGTTTCTGTTTCTTCCGGGGTTTTATTGTTATTTTCTTCTTGGGAAAACTTTAGAAGCTGACAGAGGACTGGTGGATTCCAACCTGCAGGTTTGCATCTTTGAGACGTCATTTCAGTGACCTAGGGCCCTGGTGCAGGTTTCAGGGTTGGTTTTTTTTTACTTTTCTGGGACAATCCATATGAATATAAAATTAAACTGGTATCTAGTTGTACTAATGAAATGCTGTTATAAAAGTGAGGTATTTAGCTTCAATACCTTGGCCCGTGTCCAAACTGAATAGTTACAGTCTGCCAATTTAAAGTCTTGCAATTTTAATTGGAAATCGTTTTCTTTCTTGTTTTTTTCAACATAGGTATGTAATGTGTTTATAAGCCAATAAAACCTTAAGTCTTTTTCTCTGGAAGGGTTGGCTTTTTTAATAATTGGTTCCTTTAGTTTCTATAATACTTGAGGATGCTTCGACATTCACAGAAAAATGTGTAATGTAATGGAGTTTTTCATGTAAGTGAGGGTGCTCAGGCCCAAGTGTTTGTCATGATGACCTGCATGGCTGGACTTGTCCTGGATCATTGCAAAGTTTTGTGAGAGCCTTAAAGTAGTCTGCATAACTAAACTTTGTAGCTCTTGATCCTTACTCCCAATTGTTTTTGCACACTGATAGAATGGACTTTATTCTTCTTGCTCTTACTTCATACCATTGTAACTCCCATAATGTTACACCATGTGGGACATGCCCCTATGTTCCACAAGAATGATGTCCATCAGAACGGAAGAAAACTTGTATGCAGGAACATAAATTTCCATGGAAGAGAATTTCAACAATTTAGTGATAATACATAACATTTCTCAGTAAGGAATGACTTAATTAAAACTAATTCTTTTGATTTAAGACCTCTTCTGACCTTGAGCTATGGGCTCGAGAGTGAAAATGGAGTGGTATGTTATGGCCAGTCACACTGTCATATTGATGGTTAATTTTAACTAACTGTGGAGAAATCCTTTCCACATTAGCAAAATTATCTTATTTAGCAGGTACTTAATTTTAATAACTCTTTACCTTAATATTAAAAATACAAAAATATTTTACTCTGTTGTGATACAAAGGAAAACAAAATAAAAAATTATTAGTTAGTCATGCTTACTAATATTTGAACCCAAATATGATGATGAGGATTTTTCTAGTGTAATAAAAAGAATACAGGTAGTTTCATTGTTTTACTTCATTACTGAAATTGAGAGAAATAGAGGAAAGTAAGTGAAGTAAAATGGTGTGCAGTTTTGTGTTTATATACATACATTACATATAGAAGGAATAAGACAAATTAATTTTATTTCAATTTTTCTTTCTCCTGTATAATTTTAAATAGGTTAGTATTTGTTACATTCTTCTCCTTGTTTTTATAAAAATAAAACTGAAACTTGAAATGGATTTTTTTTCCTTCTCATGATAGCTTTTTCCGTTTTATGCACACAAACAGCTTTTTATGTTATGTATGTTGGCCTCTGTGAGGTTTTGACTGAGCAATTGAAATACTTGTTTCAGCTATAGAGAATATAATAGCCTTTATGAACATGAGAGTTAAAAAATGAAGTAAGAGCAGGCCAGAAGGCAGGTCATGCCAAACTGCATTTACCAAGGTACCATCATTGAAAAGGGGCTGCAGCAAGAGAAGCTGCTAAAAACTCTTGCCTTTACACTGGGCCACAAGCACGCTCTGAAGAAAATGTTCACCTCTTCCCACAGCATCTACATCCCACTTCACAGTAACTTGCAAACTACTGTGAGTGTGCATAGCAGCTTGGGAATCTTGAGACTAGGCTGTGAAAGGTGCTCAGGGCAAGAACCGCCTCCTTGTTTGTGTTGGAACAGTATCTATTACAGATAAGTCTAATCCATAAGGATTAGGTGTTCAGATACTACATACATAGGAATAATTTAGGAAGCATGCATTTAATTAATGGTCAATGAAGGCTTGAGTTTGCTGTTCACTCTACTCCAGCAAATTATTTCATTTAATCATTGAGCCTTGCTGTACAAGTGATGGAAAGAGAGCTATGGTTTTGCACTGAACAATCTGAGAGTAGGGGCCAGATTGTGTATGTAATAATATTTGACTGCCACTTTCACATCACTCATTTCACTATAATCAATAGCCAAACTATGATTGATCCAGGACAGCAAGATAAACAAGTGCATTACGTGAGAGCAGATAAAAGAACTCATTTTCAAACAAACAGGAATTTCATAACATTTTAATAATTCTCATAAGATTTTCCCTGTTGTAGATGTGTTTAGAACTGAAAGAGCTGGAATTTGAATTTTTTTTTAATTTGTTTAGAATGGTCAGCTGGAGTGCGTTCGATGGATGGTGAGCGAAACAGAAGCTATTGCAGAATTAAGTTGCTCAAAAGACTACCCAAGCCTTATTCATTATGCAGGTTGCTATGGCCAGGTATGACTTTCATTTACTTTTTCAAATAGATTATTTAAATGCTCATACAAGAATTTCAACTTAAAGCATCTTTATCATTTTAATTACAGGTGTTCTTAATTAGTTCAAATATAGCAAAATCTTTTGCCGCTTAATCTGTGGGGTTTTTTCAGTATTTTCCCCTTTAAGTCTTTTTTTTTTTTTTTAAGCTTTAAGTAATGGCTAGGAGAAGGTTAGCTGGCATATTAGGCCAACCTATCAATGCCAAGAACATCTAGGGAGATTAGCTGTCATGATCCCTAGGGGACTCCTAGGACACATCAGAAAATCATCAAACATTTTGGGATAGTTCACATTCTCTTTCCAGGAGAGACTAATCTCAAAAAATTTTGGCAAATTGTGACAATTTACGAATTCAGTATATTGGCAATGAAGTGAGGTGAAACTTGAACATCATCTGTCTATCTTTAGCCAGTTTTATTGAAAATTACGTATAAAAATACGTTGTAAACCAATCCTGTTCCACACCTAACTTATCTGTAAATCTAATGATGAGAAACCACAGAAGTACAGCATTTCGGTGCTTTGCTAATGTCTGGGGAAACATATACCACTTAATCACACCACATTCTCTTCCCACGAAGTCTGTTTTTCCTAAGTAGACCTTGCAATAACCCCTCTTCAAAGGACCTTTTCCAGGATGTGCTACACAAGGAATAGTGATCGGTTATTCTTCTCTAATCTCTTTGGCAGATGGGCCACTTTATCACCCAGTTTCTTCAACAGACATTAAGGATAAATGCAGGAAACCCACTATTTTTGTGCTCGTGCTTTTTTTCTCTTACTTGTTAGGAGAGAACAAGCAAAATGTAACCACTGAGAAAATCATCTTTTTCTTTCCTGTGGAAGTGTGGTTGTCTCATTCAATGCCATACAATTACAGTGGCGTGTTTCTGCTGTTAAATGGTTCTGCTCAAGCATGAATTTACTGGAGGGGGGAGGAAAGAGAGGGGGCAGGCTTGGAAGGCTGTGGAGCTGGAAGTCTACCCTTTCTCCTGCTGTTTCCATAGGCACACGGACACCCTTGTTTTCATGCTGTGCAAAGGCCTCCATTGCCTTTTCTCCACTAACGTACTACGCAGATGTTACTGGTGCAAGTTAGGACCCTGCTGGACACTGATCGATTGTGTCCTGCTTTCCGTAGCAAGCTTGGCCTGTAAACCTAGCACTGAATATAGGGAGGCTGGGAGCCAGATCAGAACTGGATTCGAGAAAGGCATGTTTGCTACTGGGAAGAAAAAATTTGGAAGAGAAAGTTTCATGTGAACTTACATTCATATCTTCAATTGATTAGCCTAATTTTGTCCTCATCTCTAAAGATATTTGTACAAACTAAATCCAGAGAAGCTTTGGTTTTTTTCAGTGAGCTATGCTGTCTACTGCCAGGAACAGATCTGGCACTCTTTATCTAGATTCTTTTCAGAGCAGGACGGAAGCTCTACCAGTTAAGAAACACCAGCTACAATCAGCCACCCATGAAATTTAAAAAGGTGATATATACATTGCTGCCAAATTTTCTTAGTTAGCTGAATGCCAAAGAAAGTTCACATGTAATGTCAATTATCTTTTTTTTAACAATCCATAAACATCTTGCAAACCTGAGGGAATGTTGAGGCTGAAGGAATGCCAGACTATCTTACCCAACTGTGTTAAGAAGAAAAAAACTTCGAGAAATTCAAATGCGTAGTTGGCGCTGTCCTCGAAGCTTTAATTTTTTTTACCATTACTTACACGAGAGATAATCCATGTAAACACTGGTCTTGGCAGAATTACAAGAGTAATATTTTTACAAGGAAGACCTGTTATTGAATCATTTTCTAAAAGAGTCAGTCCATCCATTGTTTCCTCAGGCATTAGGCATGCACACCATATTTTTCTTCAATAAATATCATTTAGAATGGGCGGCAAAAGGGAGTTCGTAGCAAAGCTCCTATGTTAAAGGTCATCAAACCAGTCATGGCCTGACTCCAAAGACATCTCAACAATAATATATTTGTCCAATGAGAGAGAGAACACATAAGTTCATCTGATGGAAGAGGAGAAGAGCTTAAAGTCAACCTATAGCCTGATCAGCATACCTCCTAGCAAGGGCTTCTTTAAGCATGGGATTATGCAAGAAGCAACCATGGCTGTTGGCAGGCCTCTCCATGCCAGGCATAAGTCATGGGTACATGGCAGATTGTGTACCTGCTGTGTCTGGCACAGTCACCATGTGACAGGAAGGAGATTGCTGAAGGACAGCAATCCTAGGTGCACATAGTGGGTCCTGACTAAGAGCTTCACAGGGCTGTAAGTTTTTTCCAACATGGATGCTGTGGTAGCATGGACTGCACAGGTAAGAGGCAGAGGGTGGGGAATGCTGAGGGTTTGTTGCCTCTAAGCTCCAGGGGAACTTTGGGGAACCAGGGCTATAGCATGACTGAGGACCTAGAAGGGGTTCTGTGCGCCGCTTGGCAGTGGTGTAGTGCTGGAGAGCACAGTGGGGAGGAGTGTGTGACATTCAGATACACAAATGCCTAACAACCCACCTTTTTTGCACCTCAGGATGTTTGCCTTCCTGTCTAATGACATTTTTGCAAGGAAAATGTGTTGTTTTCACTCACTCCTACTCCTCTACTGTGAAGGGATACTGGGAAGGGCAGCTTATTTAATTAATATCAGGTGATGGGGCTAGGATTAGCTGTAGAGTCAGTACTCTTCACCATGCTAATCCTTCCATTTGTAGTTCATTTAATGATTTAAATGGTCTTTGCTAGTTGTTCTTTCTGCTCCAAAAGCCAGCTGATGGAGCCAAAGTCTACAGCCTGTCCCAGAACAGAAATTACGTATTGTGACATTTTCCCAGAATCTTTTTTTAGGCAGATTTGAATTATTGTAGGTCTAGAATATGCCAGAGGGATGTTAGCGACTGCTACAACATAAGACCATTGTAAGTCTTAAAATTATCAGATATACTGAATAATTCATCAGTATTTTTCAGTTCCTGTTGCATAACAAATATGTGATTATTTTCCATTATCTTAATCTCATTAATTTTCTTATTATCCGTCATTTTGTCTGAATAAATTGAGTTGATGACTATAAACCTACTCCTAAGAACACTTTTCTTCCAAATACATAATGTGAGTGTTACTAAAGTGATATATATTTTGATTTATGATGTTTTCATTTTTCCTAGATGTAAGTGAAGAAAATAGTTGTTTTCTTTTTCTTTGTCAAGGATACATTTGTTAAAAAACAGTCATTTGAGAGAAGCACAAACTGTTTGAGTAGGCCTCTGACTTTCTGCCTGTGATCAGTTGATGCACAGACAGTCCTAATTACGGATGATTGCATTTAGCCATCCCGGCACTTGATTCCCGTGTTGATAAGATAAATGACTAGAAAGCATCATTTGCTCCATGCTGATTGTGATCATAAAATTACAGAACATGTTTAACATTCTGGTCTCTATTATGTTCCAAAGAAATATGTAATTTCAAAGCTATAGTTGTCTTCCAATTCTGCAGAGGAGTTTTGCTAAAATATTTTTCTTTTAATTATTGAAACATAAGTGCAATTTATAGGAGTAGTGTAATCCTTCTTCACTGCTGGCCAACACCACAGGCATCTCGAGAAATTGCTCGAAAGTATTCTAAAAGGGATATGTGATCTGAAGTCATTTCTCCATGCTGGCTGTCAGCTGTGTTGGGCACTCAGCCAAGGAGAAGTAAAAATACCTACCTTCACCATGTAATAAAAACAAAACTACTGTTAAAGTGGAAATAGGAAGAAGATAGTCCAGACAGACTAGCCCTCTGAAATAGTAAGCAGAGATCCAGGTGTTTGAATGGGTAGAATCATTTGGAGGAGACCTAATAGAGTCCGAGGATCCATCTCCTTTTCCTTGACATTAAAATTTCTGTGGTACTTTTATGCAAAAAAGAGGTTTATACCCAAGGTTCCTAGCTAGAATTTCCTTTCCTCATTTTTATTCTTTCTCTTTCCTACCTGATCACTGCTTAGAGTCCTAGACATGCTTTCAGTACTCTTTCATTTAGTTACACTTCACTCTTACAGACCCACATATCTAACTGTGAGCAATTATGTACTTATATATCACTGAAGCTACTGAAGTGGTGCAGTTTAAGTCTGTGCATTGGTGTTTGCCTCACCAACACTCGAATGTACAAAGCCCTTTTGAACTAGAGCTCCTAGCTAGTATAATACACGATAGATATCAATGGAAGATATAAAAAATACATGTTTAAATAAAAAAGTTTTAAGCTAGAAAGTAATTTATTCTCTTCAGCTATTCAGATGCAAAAACTGGGAGTACAGCTGTAGTCAGCTGTCTTTTAATGGACCTCAGTTTTTTATGTAATCTATTGATTTATTCTACATTTTCAATATGTATCACATTCAACAGGGCGCAACGAAATTTAATTTGGAGAGGCATGGAAGGTTCCTAGAGAAAAGAAGATTTTTCCAAATAAGCCTGCTGGGGAAAATAAGAAATAAAATAAGCTTAGTGCACATATATAAACTCTCCATTATTAGAAAAGAATACCAATATAAATGTGTATTACACCTGCGTACATACACAAAAAGCGATGTTAAAAAGAATTAAGTTGGCACCTCAGTTTTGGCTTCCAGACTTGCACTTGCAATTTTTGCGGTCCAAGTCTCCCCATCCTTCCCAACATGCAGGCACATACAAATTGTCCATTAGTCAATACACTGAGAGCTCAGGATAGAGAGATTTCCTCGGTTTAGTTGTGTTGCTTCTCCTCTTGCATAACAGCCCAGAGCTGGGACACAATGCTAGATTTGAAGAATCAAACTGCTCAGCTCTCTGATCTGCGCATACTCCTGTTTTAATTTTCCAAAGAGACTTGTTAAGTTTCACCAAATTTCATAAGCTGATTTTCAGATTGACACACAGGCTGTTCTGCCTCAGATCTCCTCTCCAACATACAGGCATGCATGTTTTTTAACGTACAATTTCTCAGAATGTGTTACAGAACTCATATTTTTCCTATTATGTCTTTTTATAAAACAGATAAAGTATTTCAGCTTATTTCCTTGGGAAAAAAAAACAACAGAGGTAGACCCATGATACACTAAGTCCTACAAAGTTAAGAGAGACTGAAAACACGGAATTATTGGACAGTATTAGTAACAGATGACAGTACCAATATTCCTCTAGTACATTTAGCTTTTCATTATTTCTTATGTTTTGTGACATCTCTTTCCCCCTCTCTGTAGGAGAAAATTCTTCTGTGGCTTCTTCAGTTTATGCAAGAACAAGGGATTTCACTGGATGAAGTTGACCAGGATGGAAATACTGCTGTTCACATAGCTGCTCAACATGGCTATCTAGGATGCATACAGGTAGAGTGATACCTATATCAGAAACCTCTTTACATCAAACTTGAATGACAACAACCATTAAAATTACAGGAGATCTTACAAGTGGGAATGATTACTGATACATTAAAATATACTAGAAGGAAGAACTTTAAACCAGTAGGAGTCAGACTGAAATTCGGAAAAGCTCTGGTTTTTGGATTCTATTCTCAGTTATGCTATTGTTAGCCTAAAGTAACTGTTGTATTGCAAGAAGAAAGCATCATATTGTTTATACATAAGCAGCTAATGTGTATGTTTTTATGTTACAAAAGGGTAGCCAGTGTAGATATGCGTACTCTCCTTACTGTTTTGATATTTTCCTTCTGTTTCTTTTTCCAATGAATAGTTGTAGCTCTCTGGCTTAGGGGAAGTCTAACAGATAAGTTTCTTCTAAGTTGAAGGATTTCTACCTTGAGTAAACCATCCTTTCTGGACTTGTAATCTTCGAATATATCTATGCTAAACAATGCAGCATGATGGTGATTTCTAACTGATTCTCCATGAATCAGCTTGGCCACTGAAAGCAATATAGTTCTGTTGTATAGAGCTGCTGAAAAGGGTAATTTGTCCTGCTGAGAAGGCTTACACAGCTACAGTACTTTTGGGAGCCATCTCTGAATAAACCAGTTCGGATACCTCTGTACAGTACCCGTGTTCAATGCAGACATACCAAACAAGCTGTAGGGTTGAACTGGATGGCTAGGTGAAGCTTCTCAACTTTGCTTTGAATTGCAGATGTACCCTCTGTCCATCAAAGTTACTAGAAACACTAGTCACAGGAGTACATTTAGTATTTGGTATTGTCGTCACTTTGAGTGAAAGCTGTTTGGAGAAGAAATAATAATAAAATCATTCCAGAAGACTGCAGAAAGGTATTTGAGAAGCAAATTAGTCATTGGAGAAGAATAGGGAAAAGAATAGATAACCACATGGCAGAAAGGCAAGAAATAGAAATCAAAGTGATCAAGATCAAGTCTTTATCAATGATCTGGATGAGGGGATTGAGTGCTCCCTCAGTAAGTTTGCAAACGACACCAAGTTGGGCGGGAGTGTTGATCTGCTCAAGGGTAGGAAGGCTCTGCAGAGGGACCTGGCCAGGCTGGATTGATGGGCTGAGGCCAACTGTATGAAGTTCAACAAAGCCAAGTGCCGGGTCCTGCACTTGGGCCACAACAACCCCATGCAGCGCTACAGGCTTGGGGAAGAGTGGCTGGAAAGCTGCGCAGAGGAAAAGGACCTGGTGGTGCTGGTTGACAGCCGGCTGAACATGAGCCGGCAGTGTGCCCAGGTGGCCAAGAAGGCCAACGGCATCCTGGCCTGTCTCAGAAATAGTGTGGCCAGCAGGAGTAGGGAGGTGATCGTGCCCCTGTACTCGGCCCTGATGAGGCTGCGCCTCGACAACTGTGTTCAGTTTTGGGCCTCTCACTCCAGGAGGGACATTGAGGTGCTGGACCGTGTCCAGAGAATGGCAATGAAGCTGGTGAAGGGTCTAGAGAACAAGTCTTACGAGGAGCAGCTGAGGGAACTGGGACTGCTTAGCCTGGAGAAGAGGAGGCTGAGGGGACACCTTATCGCCCTCTACCTTATCGCCTGAAAGGAGGTTGTAGCGAGGTGTCGGTCTCTTCTCCCAAGTAATTAGTGATAGGACAAGAGGAAACGACCTGAAGTTGCGCCAGGAGAGGTTTAGATTGGCCATTAGGAAAAATTTCTTTACTGAAAGAGTGGTCAGGCCTTGGAACAGGCTGCCCAGGGCAGTGGTTGAGTCACTATCCCTGGAAGTATTTAAAAGTGTTACCACATATGAACTGATCCACAGCACCTCTTAGGCCACTGCAAACACAGATGATTTGTGTTAGTTCAACCCTAAAAGAAATACAGCTAGTCACTTCTCATTAGCTAACCTCTTCAGAGAGCTAAATATATTTATGCACACTGTTATGTTGCATCTACAGATGCACAGCTGCTTCTTATTATTATAGCAGTCTATATATCTGGACACAGAGAAGACATAACTCCATAAAAGCCAGTTTGAGAGTCTCACACAATAAAAAAAGAAAAACAGGTGACAGTTGAGCTGAGTGAATAGACTTGAAAAGAACAATCAAATAGATTTGGAGGATGTGACCATCTCTGCTTTTTCTCGTTGATGGGACATGTCTTTCTTTTAAAGATGTCAGGAATGGACACTGTACAAACTCTTGTGAAAATAAAATAAACAAATCATCACATCCATGCTAAATCTAGTGTTTTTATTGTTGTAGACAATTGCTACGATCAGTTAGAAAAAGTTGATAGAAGAAATGTTTATGATTTACTAGTGAAGACCACTGTTGTGGTAGGATGTGTGCTTAGGGTTGCTAACTCAACAGTGCTTCATCAACACGTACAATGCATTCGAAGGAGAAATGAGAGTAGATGATTTTGAGCAGAGTGGTGACATCTGCAGGCTTTTTTCCTGGATAAAATTAAACCAGAAAGAGAATAGCCCTGCTTTCCCCATGAAGAATGAAATGTAATAAATGGCTTAAAATTTTCAAGATTATTTTATTGTAGATAAATACAAAAATCAACAAGTGTTTTGTGTTGAAGTGAAGCCATGAGAAATAAACCGTGAAAATAACTAATGACAACAAAAATATACAATGTTAGTAATGTCACCTCATTACACATCACAGTCTTAAGTGCAGTAGATGTTTTGTTGTGCTGTGAAACAAAATAAGCCCTCTGCCCAGCGATCTTATAGTCTAATTTAAAACAATGTACAGTGAATGATCTGGTAAAAAGAAAGAAGTGATAAAGGAGGCAGGGAGATTATAAGTAGCGGTACAAAAGATGGAGAGTCAAAAGCTGTCAGTGATTTCCTGGCCCTCTCATTCACTGTGGTTATGAGCAGGTGACATTCCTATCATGTTCCAAACTATAAGATTGCTTTCTGCAGAGTCGTAACTCTCCCTTCTTGATTTTCTTTATTGGCAAATTATACCGTATTTATTGACATGAGATGCAGTGCAAGACTGTTCATAAGTTTCCTTTCTATACAGATTTAGCAGACCAGACAGACCATCATTCCTCTTTTCTGTCAGCAGGTGTAGAAGTCTCTGTGCCTGCTGTTCTGAGTTAACAAGGCCACTCCAATCCTCGGTGGCTTACCGGCTCTACTTGGATAAGTCAACCAAGAGCTCAGCCACACAATTCCTCTTCTGCATGTGTATGTGTAATGTTAATGATGCTGTAGTTTTTGGATGCATTATGGTTTTGTTCAGAATTTTTTCCAAAGTGCTATGAGCAATGCGTGTCTGAACATTGCTGAGAACATTTAGGTCCTATTCCAGGCTGTCCAGTAAAGCGAATAGTGCATGACACTGGTTATCACCAACAGATCAGAAGAAGTGAAGCTTTGGTCTCAATTCTTTCTTCAGTTATTGGATATCTTGAGGTCAGCCTGACAGAACTTCTCTTAAAGAGTAAAACCTGACACATATTTAAGTATCTATCTCTTTAAAAGAAAATAGGGAGTAACCAAGCAAGTGCAAAGCAATGAGACTTCCTTCAGCATAAAAAAAAAAAACCCCAAACGCAAACAAACCCCCAAAAACCCCAACCAGATTGAAAAAGTCATTGTACAGATTTCTTTCTGCAAAAAGAAATTTGTGCCTGTCTGACCTAAAGTAGTTGTTGGAAAGTATCTGCCATACCTTTCATATCCAAACATCACTTGGCTAAGGAATCAGGACATTGAGACTGCTGCGTTGAGTCTTTTAAACTCAGGGATTCTGCTGTGGTAGGAAATTGAGAGCTAAACCACAAAAGGAGTCAGCAAATATTGTAGCGAAGGCATTACTAAAATGAGATTCTAAGGGTGTGTTGCAATGCCTTGCAGTGCAGAGATCCCAAGAACAGCAGATACCAGACCTGGTAAGCCATTACAGCTCATCACCACCCTCTATAAACTGGTTAGCAATGTGTTCATGCTGCCCTGGACCCTGATGTTATCTAGCACAGTTGTCCTTTGAATTGTACTTGCTTGTGTCTTCTTTTCTAGGTCCACTATGTGCAAAGTTAGCACAGTCTTCAGTAATGCATAGACAGGTGCATCTGCAAAACTTTATTACTGTGGCTTAGGAGAGAATCAATAGATGCCTAAATGTAAGTCAGTTTCTTGTTTTCATTTGGTGGTCCCACTCACTGTATGAATGCTACAAGTCACGCTATGCTGTACAAACAAAGGAACAGAAAACAAATTAATTGAGTAGAACTGCAAGGGAAGAGGAAGGAAGAATGTACTCTTTTTGTAGTTCTTCTGAACGACAGCTCACTCTTGTGTGTGAAGAGTCTTTGCCACTTGAGTGATAGATTTTAGTGGTATGTATTTTGAGTTCAAGCTGCATACAGATTTGTCAGTGACTGATTTTTAAAAATGATTGGCTTAGACCAACGTTTTCAAGCATTTTATTCAGGATTGCTTTGTGTCCAGCCGTTCCTGTGGTTGACCAGAAGTTACAGCAGAGACTTACACTTACAGATGTCAATGTTTCCTTTTGTGTTTTTACAGACATTGGTTGAATATGGAGCAAATGTCACCATGCAAAACCACGTGGGAGAGAAACCCTCACAAAGTGCTGAGCGACACGGGCACACCATGTGTTCCCGCTACTTAGTGGTTGTGGAGACATGTATGTCATTGGCGTCACAGGTTGTCAAGCTAACTAAGCAGCTGAAGGAGTAAGTGTTTCATTGTTAGCAGAGGGATCATTCTTAAAACAATACCCTACTTTGTCTTCAGTTTATTAGCAGCATCTGTTTTCTGCTTCTTATATATGATATTTTCAAGTCATATTTCTACCTTATT
>NW_009206344.1:25749-33827 GCF_000690835.1 Fulmarus glacialis | reverse complement strand
ACTCTTTCCTGCTCTCAAGCATTTGCCCCTTCTAGTGGCTCAGTTTTTCAGCTGTTCTCTTTGTGGCAGTTTGCTGTGGACATAGATGAAGGGAGAGGGAGCGGAAAAGGGTATGTATGAAGCGACTCAGTCCTTTTTCTCTCTGCATACCTTGGGATCACATAATTTCTGATCATAATTTCTGTTCGCAGAGCATGCTTTTATATACAACGAGTGGCTCTTCCCATTTACAGTGCTGGGTGTTGATGTTGGGAGGAGTAATGGAAACAGTAGTTGAAGGGGTTTTTTTGGACTTGGAAGGTCACCAAAACCCACAATGGCTACTCAGGAAATATCTTGTGTTCTGTTTTTTCTTCATAGGAGCAGTTTTAATATTTTAGTATGTTTTTTAGTAAACGTTCTGTAAAAAGCCTGTATTTTGAAACATGAATTTATGTAATTGCTTGCTTTTATTGTAGATGCAGTTACTGTGACTTAGCGTGTCAGTAGGCTCATAAGATAAGACTCTTAGAAATCATCAGCACTGACCTAACTAGTTGTTCCAACTTAGATCAAGAGCTTATCAGCTACCACAAACCATGAAAATGGCTTTTGACAATCCCATGTTTAGAGGAGACCATATCATTTTATGCAAGCAGCATGTAGGTAATTGTACTGGGTATAAATTACAAGACTCTGTTAGCAGGGGAGCTGCAGGGGTGGCCTCTGTGAGAACAGGTGAGGGGCTGCCCTTTGCCGGACACAACTGGCTCCAGCCGGGTCCACAACAGACCCACTGCAGGACACAGCTAAGCCCATCAACCAAATTGGTGGCACCTCTGTGAAAACATATTTAAGAAAGGGCAGAAAATGCCAGAAAGGAGGAGGGAACAGAAGAGTGACAAACAAAGGGAACAGCAAGGTCAGAGGACCAGGAGGTGCACTATGGTGGAGCAGGCACACCCCCAAAGAGACTGTGGCCCATGGAGTACCCATGCCAGAAGACGTGCACCCCTTGAAAGAACTGCAGCCCATGGATAAGGCCACACTAGAGCTGGTGCTTCCCCAAATGGACTGCAGCCTGTAAAGAACCCACACTAGAGCACAGGAAAAAGTGAGAAGGAAGGAGCAGAAGAGAGAAACTGCTACACATGAACCCTCACCTGTGCTGCTCGTTGCCTCACTGAAAAGACTGGGTGTACCCTGCAGCGATGACAAGAGGGGAAGAGATGTGGCTGGAGTGAAGCCTGAGAATGGGCTAGAAGTGGGGCTTGGAGTGCAGATGAACCTGGGAGTGAAGTTGAGCCTGGAAAAAGGGAGGATAGGTGTTTTAAATGTCTGTCCTTTTTTGTTTCCCAATACCTGAATCAGTAATGAAATATTTATGCTAACTGGCAATGAATTAAGTTAAATTCCTCAAGTTGAGTCTCTTTTGCCCATGACAGTAATTGGTAAGTGATCTCCCCATCTTTATCATGACGAACAAGCTTTTTTGCCTCTGTCCTTCCTATTTTCTGCTCCCATCCCGCTGAGGGGTAGGGGGAGTGAGAGACTGGCTGTGTGGGTGCTTGGCGGCCAGCTGGGGCCAACCCATTACAGCGATACAATTTTTAGTTTCAAACTGGATGTCTTGAGAATAAGGGTAAAAATGATCTCTATTGTTAATTCACCCTTTCGGTATAATCAGGTATCTATTTTGTACTGGTTTTACGGCAAAAGGAGTGTGTAGTAGCAGTCCTCTCTGTCATTACAGAATACTTTCCTGCATTTGAAGTATGCTTGTTTTTATGTTTGTACCTCTACGTTTTATATTATAAAGACATTTTCTCTTTGTGATATCTTCACTCTTTTTTTACATTTATACTCTCATAAATACAAACAGTGAACTAAGGATTATTGTAATTTTCACAGTTTTCATAATTAAAGTCTTACACTGTTCACTGGACGTTTCAAAGTACCAGGTGTTTTGTAGTTAGTTCATTTGCTGAGGAATACTAAAATATATAAATCAGCTCATATAAAGGAAAAAAACAGAACATAGGGTATTTCCTGAGTAGCCTGCATTAGAACCTGACTCATCTCAATATATAATGAAATTTATTTTCCCCATAACTCAGCAGAAAAAAACCGCACACACCAGGAAGTAGAAATGGCAACCACAAATCCTCCATATTTCAGTTTTCTTCCGTGCTCACCCAGTACTTGATATAAGCGTTACCTCTCATATGGAAAAGAAGGACTTGTTATGTCAGTCAGCAGGCTGTTTACCCCCATAGAAATAGTCTAGTTCTGACTTTCCTGACAGAAGCATTAACAATTTTCCAAGTCTCCCCCCTGTCTCACAGACTGCATGCATAGGAAGTCATTTAAATGATTCTTATCTGGCTCCTGATGGGTTCCTTTGCTCGTCTCAGCTGGAGTTAAATCTGCTTCCCTTCAGCAGCCTATTTTTTCAGGCTTCAGATTTAGCTCCAGTAAGTGCAGCAGCAGCCTTTTCTTCCTCTTCTACAAAG
The DNA here is from genome assembly GCF_000690835.1 of Fulmarus glacialis. NCBI lineage: Eukaryota > Metazoa > Chordata > Aves > Procellariiformes > Procellariidae > Fulmarus > Fulmarus glacialis. The sequence continues at coordinate 31,335 of NW_009206344.1, read as the reverse complement.
GGATGTGAGTCTCTTGTGCAACCCTGTTGCAGTTTTTAATGAGGCAGTGAAATATTCTATTTTCTGCTTGAAAGAACAGCTTCTGCATGGCTATTTGGGCTGCAAGCCTCAGGCCGTGAGTGGCTCTGATAGAAGCAATGGACCATGCTCAGAGGCGCAGGAGCCAGAGGGGATGATGGAAGAAGACTCTTGCCCTGTTTTGCAGCCCCATCCTGCATAAAAATCCAAGGATGGTATGAAGTACATGCCTGGGGCAGCTTCTCAAGGGGCCTTACCTCTAGCATAGCAGGAGAATTCCTGCCGTGTATGGCTACAGCACCTCTGAAGATCATGAAGGCATCCGATGGCAACAGATGGAAGTCCGGTTTACAGTCTAAGTCACTTCAAACTGCCATTACATAGGAATAGCTCCAACTTGGGCAGCTGAGCTGGCTTCCTGTATTTTCTCCACCTACTTCTGTTGGCGTTAATGGACATTGTTCTAGAGACAGAGGAGTTATGATTGTATTATGATGGATTACTTGAATGGTTAATATCGACACAGAAAGCCCTTATATGCTTCCCAGCCTTCCCTCAGCTGCTGTAAACATGAGCTGATCATGTAATCTTCTTTTATTCTGAGTGCCTTATTAGCCAGGGATAAGAGCCTCTCTCTGATAACACTGTATGTCCCCAACCACAGGAAGACTGGAATGGTTGATATTGTGCAAGAAGAACAGCAGTGCAGAAACTGTCTTAGACCAGCATCTAGCAAGACCTATCTTCAAAGGTCCTAAACCAAAGAAGGAAGTACAGTCTTTCATTCTCTTTTTATGAGCTCTTCCAGTCATCAAGGCAACACAGAGCAGTTCTAGAGAGGAGTTATCCCAATCCACCACACTCTTTGGAGCCGTTCCTGAAAAGAAGGCACAAAACCAAAACAATCACATTTTGCCAGAGTCTTCACATCTTTCAGCTCTTTGAACCAGATGACAAATACAGAGGAGTATAGCAAAACCCTTAGTTGGGTCTAAGTCTCCATTCAGAGAGAAAAGCCTTTGTATTTGAAAGAAGGAAATAAGTGGTAACTACAAATGTTCCATTGAATCTTCACAAGAGGATTAACTGAGACTTTTCACCAAAAGAGGGAAGGAACCAAGTAATTCTTTCCATAGGTAAAAAGGAAAGTGGCCCACAAAACCTGCTGTTACTGGCTTCAAAGTAAAAGCTTTAGTTTGCATCTCTTGCTAATTATAGAACTTTGGTCAATCCAGTAGGACTTTCTGAACTAAACAAAATGCTTTGGACAGTCGCAAAAGTTTCTCACAGAGTCTATACAAAATATTGGCTTTCATTTTACTTCCTGAGGTCTCTGTAGGTCTTACAATCTTAGTTATTCCTTCACTGATTTCATCTGTCTAAAAAATTCTTCCTGCACAAATACATGGTTTCTAGCACTGATGACATTAGCAGTAATGACTTGTATTGTGTGGGCTTTCCTGGCCTGAAGAGACCAAGTCAGAACTAATGACATAAAATTAATGCTTCCCTAGACTTCTTTTACAATACTGCTTGATGACAGACCATTCTACCAGCATTCCCAAAGAGTTGCACTGTCCTGCGTTTATGGACCTGGATGTGGAAAGCAATTAATGAATGAACACTTATTGATCTTTTTGATACACTATCAAGGCAAAATCTCTGGCAAGGAAAAGATCAAGGCAAACCATGAGTCAAAAGATGAAGATGAGAAAGTGGTTGAATATCCTCTGTTGCCACCACTTTTCTGTGTTCTGTGAACAAAATCCATAATTTTTCTGAATCTTCATAGGAATAGCTGTAAAAATAGCTGAATAAAAAATTATTGTAGTGGTATGGTAAGGTGTGTGCAAGTTGCTGGTTTGTCTTTTGGTTTTGGTTTGGTTTTTTTTTTTTTTGGTGGTAGTAAGTGTTATATAGACATATAGTGAGAAACCCAGTATAAACTTTACAATGTTCATCTCTTTTTTACTTAGTTAGCTGTTTTATTTTCTGCTTTGTAGAGTGGCCACTCTTGTTATATTTGAAACTAGACGAAGAAGTAAGGCAACATACTATGAGAGATACTTCAGTAGAACCCAGTGCCTCAGCCAGTTCCCTGTTCAGTTACTGAACTCCCTGAATTCATTAGGAGGTAGCTGGGGTCCGTAATTGTCTGAGCAGACACAGAAGGGTCCTTACATATTACTTACTGGGAACATTATCCAAGCTAAGGCCCTCAGAATTTGGGCATTAAATATCATAAAGTAAGTAGATGCTCTACCTCTGAAGCTATAATGGTCTTGTCTCCTAAATCAGTCTGGTTTTAATACTTAGCAATATTGCTATTCTAGAAGCTGTGGTCCCTTGTTTTCAATGTTATCTTAGATATATATGTTATGTTATATATCTTTAGGGATAGAGCTGGCAAGATGTGTGGGTTTGTGTGAGCTATTTACTAACTAGTTAAACTGTGAAAATGGAGGAAACTTTAATTCTTTTAGCACAATAAAATGTTTAAGTTGAATGAGAACATTAACTCAGCAGAAGAGGTGTCAGAGATTTCTATTAAAGCTAAAAGCATAAGGAGCTGTTAGCTTTGTTATTTAGATCTTTAGAAATAGAAGTTGAAGGAGGCATAAAAGGCAAATAAAACAGATAAATGGCATCACAATCTAATCTCAAATGAAAATTTCCCTGGCTCTTAAAAGAGAGTAACTGGGGAGTTGCAGTGTAAGCCAATGTTGACATATGGTAGGAGTAATTTTAAAATAGTCTAAGAAAGTGTGTAGTCAAGAGGAAGGAAGATGGAAAATAAAAGGAAGAAGGGAGCTACATAAAGCATGGTTGTATTGTAAAATGTGATGGCAAGGCAGTATTCAAGATCCCACCTTCATTTCTGTAACACTTTTCAGATCCACTCTGATATGTTAAAAGTAAAATGTTTGTTTTCTGCCAGCCCTGCAAGTACAACCCCCAGTCTAAAAAGTCATCTGGATTCTTTCTGGCTTTGACATTGCCAGTTATAAAGACTGCATTTGGAACTCAGCTAACTCTTCTGCTAATGGCATGCGAGCTAGGAAAGAGTCCAGCTCACTGGCAGAGAACTGTATTAGTTCTGCAGATCCAATAAGAATAAAAGTACTAAAAACATATTACTTCTACAGCAACAGAAGCAGAGCCTGGGAGAAGGAGATAAAAAGTCATTTTCACATGGTCATTTGATCAGGACCAGGGAATAAAACCAAATGTACCAATTGTATTCCAGGTGAAAGATAGCATATGTACAGTAACAAAAAGCTGTAAGTCTCTTTTAGTTTTCTAGTAGTTTCCCAATAATTCTGTCTGTGCAGTGTTTAGAGGCACTGGAACTTACAGGTCACTAAACAAGATTGAATGTTATCTGTGGTGGGTTGTTTTAAGTGATAGCTAAAGGGTTGTTTTGGTGTTAGAATGGAAGGTCTAAATTGGATGGGAGCAGGGAGAGGGAGAAGAACTTTTTGTGGCGAATTGATCTATTCCTTCATTTTCGTAAAACTACTTGAAGGTTTGCAGATTATCTTGTTCAATTGAGTCCTTCCTATGGAAATAAGTATGTGACAGGACAACAGAGGTTGTGATTACAGTTCTATGGTAAATGGAGTTTCTAGTATGGATGTCACTTTCATATTATCAGCAATTTATATCTTCTATTACAATTTTTTAAACATTGGTCTCTAAAGTTACTTGCAAAGCAGTGTAGATCGCAACACCACACTGAAAGTGATAGATTGCAGTAAGTACAGCGCTACTGAGTATAAGATGGGTGCAGAGCACAGGTAGGACCTTTGGTAAGGTTGGGCAGCAAGCAGATATGTTTTTTCCTACTCCCCTGAATACACAGAGATCATACTTAGCTTCATCCTGCAGCTGAAGAAGATTGGACCAGCCCTTCCCTTCCCTCACGCTCCTCTCTGAGTTCATTTGCAGATAGAAAAGGAGAAAGTTGTCGTTAATAGTTGAGTAAAAGCCATCCACCAAATACAGGAGGTGACTTCTTAATCTGTACTTTCCCTCTTCCTTTGCACAAACAAGTAAGAACCAAGTGGCCCTAAGTTTGCTCTGCCATATCTTTGTTTCTATTATTTGCTGTGAGTCACTCGGTTCCAATGACCTGCTGCTTATGATCCCACACTTGTCTTACATGAAGTATAATAAATAATCTCTGACAAGTAAGTGTGTCTCAGTTCGTCTGGTACAGTGATCACAAAATATCTGCAGGGATTCAGATACAAGGACAAACTCTCTGTTTATGCTATTATTTATAATTTCTCTTTTTATTTACTATGTACAATATAGAGGACTTCTTCTTTGAATACAAAGTTGAATGGTAGTAGCTTACTAATGCTGACAGTTTTACAATTCAAGGTAAACAGTCTTACATTTTTTTGCAGGCAGACAGTGGAACGTGTGACGTTACAGAACCAACTCCAGCAGCTTTTAGAAGCCCAGCGGTCAGAGGGCAAGTCACTGCCCACGTCCCCAAGGTAAGGTGACTGGAATTGTGCTTGCAGCCTGGATTTGCAGTTTTGTGGTACACCAGTTATCAGGAGAAGCTGTGACCTGTCTAAATAGTAGATGTGTTCTGTAAAATAAATGTGTTTTTCTACCTCATGGGCTTGAAGCTGAGCTTCTAGAATTTGATAATGTGTAATGTTGTATAAATATTGGAAATTTTGAGTAAAATTATAGTCCCTGTTTCCCAACAGAGTGAAAATCAGATTTACAGTGGAATAGAATATATTTTATATTAGATGAATAGCAGAGCATCCTAGAAACCCCTAGGAAAGTTGTAAAGTTTGACCTTGTGGTGGTCCACCGTATATTACTGCCAGCAGTAATTCATAAAGCCAGTTACCAACAAAACCTGGTTTCAGATTAATAAGACTCCTTACGCTCATTAAATCTTTTGCCTGCAGTAGCTTGTATAAAAAGTCAAAACTCCAGAAATTTTATGTGTTGTTTACATATCCTGTCAGAAGTCCCAGAAATAGACACAAACTGAGTACATTAAAGAGGAGGAAAGTAAAGGCAGAGGACTGGATCTGGAGTCTGCTAACATATCTCTCTGACTTCTGCCATAGACTTCCAGGGTGATGCATGGCAGACAAGCAAGCACACAACTTCTCTCTGATAGCAATCTGAAGAAGACTTTGAAGGGAGTTAAGTAACTCACATGCAAATAGGACTCGGTTTATCATTACCTGCTAATTCAGTTTCCTCTCTGGAAGAGATACAGCGCTTCTCCTTGTTTCAGAGTTGTTAGGGAGCTACATGTATGTTAAAGTATAAAGCCAGCATAAAAGCTTCTGCAGGCATTGATGGTCAGAGCTTTGGGTCATCAAGTGTGAACTCATAGGATCAGTGACTTTTTTTTTCATTCTCACAGAATCTCAAGCGCTTTTTTGGACAGGTGCTCCATGTCCCTGAATTTCATGTGTCAGTGTTTCAGAGAAGTGCAAATAGTTACAGAAGTAGATAACAAAGACGTTGGGAATGGAGATGCATTTGTGTAAAGGAACTTCAGCTAGGAAAGGGCTGTAAACTCCA